>NC_069505.1:337945918-338020918 GCF_027579735.1 Bombina bombina
GACAGAAAATAGTGCTGCTATCTAGTTCTCTTGCAAATGGATAACATTCTTGAAAAACTGCTGTCAAAATAGTACTCTAGATAGGTGCATACTCGTGAGCTTATGTCACTGCTTTACAACAAAGGATACAAAGAGAACAAAGAAAATTTGAGAATAGAAGTAAAATAGAAAGTTGCATACTCTATCTGAATCACGAAAGAAAGAAAAAAAAACACTATATAACCAATAGTGAGTGGAAAAGAATGAGGAGGGGGGGGGAGAGGAAACTGTAATAGACATTTTAAACGACATTTAAGCATTTCCCTTTTATTCTTCTAAAATTGTTTAACAGTCTGCAAACAGCTTAACCACTTTAAAGGACCAGTCAACACAGTACATTTGCATAATCAACAAATGCAAGATAACAAGACAATTCAATAGCACTTAGTCTGAACTTCAAATCAGTTGTAGATTTTTTTTCTGACATTTTTCAAAGTTATGTCTATTTCCATTCCCCCTGTACCATGTGACATGTGACAAAATCCAATCACAAATGCATACACGTACCATGTGACCGCCATCAGCCAATCACAAATGCATACACGCTTATGCTGTAAATTCTTGCACATGCTCAGTAGGAAAAAAGTATAAAAAACACTGTGCACATTTTGTTAATGGAAGTAAATTGAAAAGTTGTTTAAAGGGGCAGTCTACACCAGAATTTTTATTGTTTTAAAAGATAGATAATCCCTTTATTACCCATTTCCCAGTTTTGCATAACCAACACAGTTATAATAATATACTTTTAACCTCTGTGATTATCTTGTATCTAAGCCTCTGCAAACTGCCCCTTTTTCAGTTCTTTTGACAGACTTGCAGTCTAGCCAATCAGTGCCTGCTCCCAGATAACTTCTCGTGCACGAGCACAGTGTTATCTATATGAAATACGTGAACTAACACCCTCTAGTGGTGAAAAACTGTTAAAATGCAATCTGAAAGAGGTGGGCTTCAAGGTCTAAGAAATTAGCATATGAACCTCCTAGGTTAAGCTTTCAACTAAGAATACCAAGAGAACAAAGCAAAATTGGTGATAAAAGTAAATTGGAAAATTGTTCAAAATTACATGCTCTATCTGAATCATGAAAGTTTATTTTGGCCTAGACTGTCCCTTTAAAATTGCATTCTCTATCTGAATCATGAAAGTTTAATTTTGACTCGAGTGCCCCTTTAATTTACAATTTTGGTGGTATTATAATTTTTTTCCCATTTAGAGATAGATCAAATTTTTCTATTATTTTTTTTATTAATTTATTAAACAAGTGGGCTAATCTGGAAATTTTAGGAGACTTCTAGACTTTTAGTATTAAAGATCTTGCAGCTGCTATAATAAGATTTAACAACCTAGTATTATCTCTATATTTTTGTCCTTCATATAGAAAGATTATATGTTTAGCAATAAAGTGCACTCAAACACTAGATCTTTTTTTTTTTAAAGCGATAGAAAGGTAAAAAAAAAATATGTGCACGGCTACAATTAAATTTGATACACAAGCATTTTAGAATATACTTCCATTGCTGTTTTTCAGCGGCATATGCACATATCCTGTGAGGGGCTGTGCACAAATATTCACACACCATACCTTATCAGAGAGCCAGCAGTGGCTTGTACGACACAATAGTCCCTCACAGGATATGTATGAATGCCGCTGTAATAACTTTTACTTGAAGTATTTTTGATAATGAAAGTATATTGCAAAAATACTTCTTTTTCAAATTTAATGTGGCTCCATAGTATTACTTTACCTATGTGTTTAAACACAGATTTGCAGGGTTGATAGTGATAATATTCTTGGCAGTACACAATTTATAATCAAGTATCCGTTCTTCACTTACTAATAAGGACAATTCTCATAACTTTGTTGGTTTACAGGGGCAAACCTCCACTAACATGAACTTAACAAGAAAGTTTTCTCAAGGACAGGAAAATAAGGTTTTCAATAAATAACAATACATTTTAAAATGGCCATTTGTGATGCTACAGAGAAAAATCACCTTTTAGATGTTACATATGCATGCTATATATTTTTTATTTTGTTTCCCATATCCAATTTAAATCAACAAAATTAGTCATGTATTGTGTGTATATGTATATATATATATATATATATATATATAGAGAGAGAGAGAGAGAGAGAGAGAGAGAGAGAGAGAGAGAGAGAGAGAGAGAGAGAGAAAGAAAAAGGGGGAAAAAGAAAAAGAAAGAAGAGAGAGAGAAAGAAAGAAAGAAGAGAGAGAGAGAAAGAAAGAAGAGAGAGAGAGAAAGAAAGAAGAGAGATAGAAAGAAAGAAGAGAGATAGAAAGAAAGAAGAGAGATAGAAAGAAAGAAAGAAGAGAGATAGGAAGAAAGAAAGAAGAGAGATAGGAAGAAAGAAAGAAGAGAGATGGAAAGAAAGAAAGAAGAGAGATAGGAAGAAAGAAAGAAGAGAGATAGGAAGAAAGAAAGAAGAGAGATAGGAAGAAAGAAAGAAGAGAGATAGGAAGAAAGAAAGAGAGATAGGAAGAAAGAAAGAGAGATAGGAAGAAAGAAAGAGAGATAGGAAGAAAGAAAGAAGAGAGATAGAAAGAAAAAGAGAGAGAGAAAAAGATAAAGAAAGAAAAAGAGAGAAAGATAGAAAAGGAGAGAGATAGAAAGAAAAAAAGAGAGAAAGATAGAAAAAGAGAGAAAGATAGAAAAAGAGAGAAAGATAGAAAAAGAGAGAAAGATAGAAAAAGAGAGAAAGATAGAAAAAGAGAGAAAGATAGAAAAAGAGAGAAAGATAGAAAAAGAGAGAAAGATAGAAAAAGAGAGAAAGATAGAAAAAGAGAGAAAGATAGAAAAAGAGAAGAGAGAGAAAGAGAACAAGAGAGAAACATAGACAGATAGTATAAGAGAGAGAGAGATAGAAAGAATAAGAGATATTGAAAGAAAAGGAGAGACATAGAAAGAAAGAGAGAGAAAAAGATAGAAAAAGAGAGATAGAAAGAGAGAGATAAACGGATAGAAAGAAAAAGATAGAAAAAAAGAGAGATAGAAAGAAAAAGAGAGATTTATATAGATAGAAAGAAAGAAAAAGTGAGAGAGAGAAGGAAAAATAATGAATAAGAGATAGATATATCTTGAAATTTCCACTAGTCCTGATTGAGTAAGAAGTTGTAGTGGACGAGAAAAAAAATAGAAGTTATTTCTATCTTTGACATTGAGTGTACTAGTAAATTATGTCCTCTGGGCTAGTAATTTTATAAACCCTGACTAGAATGCATATGTGCGTATGCTGTCTACTTTTGCACATGCTCAGTAGTAGCTGGAGCCTCAGAAAGTGTGCATATAAAAATATTGTGTACGTTTTGATAATAGTAGTATATTGGAATTTTTTGTTTGTTTTTATTGTATGCTCTATCTGATTCATGAAACTTTAATTTGATTACAAAACAATTGCAGTAAAAAGGATGTTTATTTGTTTTAAAGACATTTAGACCTGCCTGAAATGTCCTTCTTTAACAACAAAAATGTCTTGTAATTTCAAGTTGTTTACTGTTCCTTTTTAAACATTTTTTTTTCTTATCATAACACTGGTAAACCTTGCACTGAGGAAAGCCACTATGTCATCTTGCTACGATGTTTTCAGAATCAGTGCACAGTGTTCTTAGCAGCTTGTAAATGGCAAAAAATTGTTATGTTAGTGTAGGCAGTAGCTATTGATCCGCTGAATATTAAAGTGAAAGTAAACTCTAGCGTTGTACAAACGCTAGGATTTACTATTGAAACAAGTAAAGGGCACTTTCATTCATGAAGTATAAGATACTTCATGTAGAAAGCTCCTTTATTTGATTCAATCGATCACCGCTCTTAGCTCCTACAGCAGAGCACGGCTAAAAACATTTTTGGCTAAGAGGTGACGTTTTCACCTCTTAGCCAATAGCAATGCGGTAAATCCGGCTCCCATGGGCGCCAAGCCGGATTTACCGCACTGCTATTGGCTAAGAGGTGAAAACGTCACCTCTTAGCCAAAAAATTTTTTAGCCGTGCGCTGCTGTAGCAGCTAAAAACGGCGATCGATTGAATCAAATAAAGGAGCTTTCTACATGAAGTATCTTATACTTCATGAATGAAAGTGCCCTTTGTTTCAATAGTAAATCCTAGCGTTTGTACAACGCTAGGGTTTACTTTCACTTTAACTTAACAAATAAAAAAGAGTAAAAAGCATTTCAAAGTACTTTATTTCTGTATATCATTTTATTAAAGGGACTTCATTAATTTAATTAAATATTAAAGGGACTTAATTGGTTTAATTAAAAATAAGTAGCACCCCGAAATTTGTTATTGAAATAAAATAAAAATCGAAAACATATTTACTATAATCTAAAGTATAAAATCATTAAAGGGACATGAAACCCAAATTTTTTCTTTCATGATTCAGATAGAGAATACAATTTTAAACAACTTTCCAATTTACTTCTATTATTTAATTTGCTTCCATTATTTAATTTGCTTCCTTTACTTGTTATCCTTTGCTGAAAGGTTTATCTAAGTAAGCTCAGGAGCAACAAATGATACCAAGAGAATGAAACAAATTAGATAATAGAAGTAAATTAGAAAGTTGTTTAAAATTGTATTCTCTATCTGAATCATGAAAGAAAAAATGTGGGTTTCATGTCCCTTTAATAAAACAATTTTAAATACTTTCAAAACCTTTATTTTGTATATTGTCTTTATTTTCTCCTGATTTTTCTTTTTTCTTCAATTTAATACCTAATTGCTGAATCTAGTAAATAGTTACATGCTCTTGTTTGTTATAGCGTGTCATTTGAAGTCTAGAAACCCTTTGATGCTGCATGTTAAATCCCCGTAAAGGGGGAAACTGCAGCTAATCCAATCAGCAGTGCTATTCACACGACTCGGCTATGGGACTAGTGCTGCTGATTGGATCAGCAGCAGTTTTGGTTTAGGACCAGCAGTGCACTTTAATACATAGCTTTAAATGGTTGTAAGTCTTAAAATGACATTCTCTGAGTACGTATTGTGTCATTTTTTGACTATGATGGGCCTTTAAAGGGATAGTAAACCCATATATTTGTTTTCATGATTCCGATAGTGCATGCAATTTTAAGTAACTATCTAATTTACACCTATTAATTTTTATTTGTTCTCTTGATATCTTTATTTTAAAAAGCAGGAATGAAAGCTTTGGAGCCGGCCTATTTTTGGTTCAGTTCCCTGGATAGGGCTTGCTGAGTGGTGACTACATTTAGCCATCCAATCAGCAAGAGCCACCCAGGTTCTTAACCTAAAATGGGCCGACTCCAAAGCGTTTATTCCTGCTTTATCAAATAAAGATACCAAGAGAATGAAGAAAAATTGATAATAGGAGTAAATTAGAAAGTTGCTTCAAATGGCATGCTCTATCTGAATCAAGAAAGGAAAAAATGTGGGTTTAGTATCCCTTTAAGTTAAGTTTTTCTAATTTTGTAAACCAACATTAATTTCAAAAGTTGAGGGCATATTTTTTAACAAAAGTAGAAGTTTCTTGTGATGTACTTTGTCTTTAGGTTAAAGCCACAGCGTTCATACTTGTTTTGTTTTTCTTAACAGATATTTACATATTTTGTTCTAATTGTCCATGTTTTTTTATTTCTTTTCTTTTTTTTGTAGCAGTTTTTTCCCTCTCTTATCAGGTTCATAAAGGGTATTAATGTTAATTGTATGTGCATAGTATGTCAGTTTCAAAAAGAGTTAAATGGAATCAAACTAGTTTGTTTTGATATTAATAGTTAGTGTTAACATGGAAATTTAGTTCCGATGTAAACACTTTTAGTAAAAATCATCGTTGATGCAATCATGTGATTTCAAGGATCATGAGGGACTGTCTATGCCGCTAAGCATGCCCCCCAGGCCGATTCTTGACATCTTCAAAGGGGGAAGCTGCAGGACACCGTATAAGGTAGGACGTTGCATGACGTCCTATCAACATTAAGCACTGTTAAGGACGGCACGGAACGTCCTGACGGTGTAAAGTGGTTAAAGAGTTACACCAATATTTGTTTATCTTGTATATTATTTTATCTCAGTGGCACACAAATATTTATTAATTTAAAAAAAATATGTGTGTGTGTGTGTGTATATATATATATATATATATATATATATATGTTCTGCTTAAAAAACAACATGAAAATATCTATTGGGAACTAGCTAGAAAAGAATTATCTAATTTATGAAACCCTTTTTTTAATCAATCTGGTTTATTTAAAGGGATACTAAACACAAATGTTTTTCTTTTATAATTCATATAGAGCATGCAATTTTAAGCAACTTTCTAATTAACTCCTATTATCCATTTTCTTCTCTTGGTGTCTTTATTTGAAACAGCAGGAATGAAAGCTTAGCAGACGGCCCATTTTTGGTTCAGTACTCAGGTACCCAGGCGCTGAACTTAAAATGGGCCAGCTCCTAAGCTTTCAAATTGCATTCTCTATCAGATTCATGAAAAAAAATAATTTGGGTTTAGTATCCTTTTTAACATTTTTTTTAAAGAATAGAAAGTACACAGTTTTATCTCATTAATGAATGAATTAACATTTAATAATATTATTTACCAATTATCATTTAATTTTTATTAATGTTCTTATCATTTGCCTCTTTTCACATACATGCTGTGGATGTATTGAGATTCTTTATCACATCATTGTTTTGGGTTTGTTGTTATATGTGTTTTTTACTTGTGGTTTTAGTTTTTGTTTTTACAGTTGATTCACCCTCATTAACTTTATAGGTAACTGTTTAGCATATTTATATTTGAACTCAGGTAGTTACGGTATTGGTATTATCATTTTAATTATAACCCATATTGCAGTAGGGGTGGGGGGCTGCTCCTTTCAGAAATGCTGTGCCTTGCTGATATCAAATACATTGTAGATGCAGTTAACCCAGCAGCTAGCTAGCTAGCAGAGGGGACTGCAGTTTTAGCCTTTTTGGCAGCCGTGGGGTTAACTGCATCTGCTATGTATTTGAGCCGTTTCTCAAAGAGCAGGAGATTGTGTGGGAGGTTCCATAATGATTACATACCCTAAGTTTCAGACTGCAGACGTCCCTAGGGGGAAATATAAGTAAGTGGCTTTCCCTCCTCTTCACATATTCTGCATGGACTCTGCTTTTAGACTTTTATAGATTGATCGGTTGCTACTGAGATCGCAAACAGAATGTGAAAGTAAAACAGCCATTTTACAAATGTGTGCTAAAAGCAACCACTAGATGGAGCTGGTTTGCGTACTCTCGCGGTTTTTAAATCGTGGCGATTAATTGCGGTTTTAAATCGCATATGCGATTAATTTTGCAGCCCCAGTTAAAACAACATTATCTATCTCTATCTCAATTATGAACATTTAATTTTGACTTTAATGTCCCTTTAACTTTTAATTCTTTTATTTTGTCACATTGCAGAAAGAAGACACGGTTCCTCCAGCAAGCTCCCCTTGACACCGCCATCCTCGTCAGCATATTCCCACTATCCCGCTCTATCAAAAAACAAAACAAGCGGTAATAGCAGCACGCGTACGTCCAGTGGAAGTAGTGCCTCGACAAACCCCAAGCTGATGAAATCTCCCAAAGATAAACTGCCGATAGGTGGAAACAGGTCAATACATCCTGTGCAGCTTAACAAGCCTCTCCAAGATAAAATGTAAGTTATTTATATTTACTCTTTATTTGTGTATAAGTGCCATTTGCTTTGAGTAGACATTTGTGATGGGCAATTGCAAGAAACAAGTATAATTTTTTTACACATTTTTGTGTTTTCTTTTTTGGTTTTACTCTGATTTAACAAGTGTTATCCCTGATTCATCTTTTGGGAGAAAAATTAGATACCAATAGTAATTTTTGTTTTCACTCTTTGCTGTACAGACCGTGAAAAATGCTTTTAGAAATCCAAATACGTTTATTGCACTTTTTATTTAATTTGGTCAATGACGCGTTTTGCAGCTGTATTTGTGTTGCCCTGGCTTATGTCTTCATGTTGTACCATGCACTACTTTGCTTTACTGGAGTTGTGGAACGCTGGATATGTCAACTCCCAGACATATATATTCGAATACTACCTCCTACCGATGAATACCAGGCCTTGGACACTTCCAGCTAAAATTTACCGGGTCTTGATGTCACTGGATTTGAGAACCACTGCTCTACAGTACTGCATGCCTAAAACAGCTTAAAAGTTCTCCAGCACTTTGCTGAAGAACACCATGTAGTCAAATAACCCAAATGGTACACCATGCCCTCAACCTCATCACATACTTGCACTTCTGATTGGCCCTCCACACTCCTCCCAGGCCGGTGACTTTGGGATCTGCTGTTGCAGGAACTCTCAGCTAGAAGTGGTCATCTTGTGTCTTTCAACAGCTGGAACATCTTTGGAACCACTAATGGTGATTACCCTAGAGGCAGAGGGATGTATCACGTTGTTTGTTGTGATCTATTGAGAGATGTTGCAGAGAAGGGCCTGTATAGAAGCCCTGAAGGGGTTATATTTCTTTCTGCTCTAGCAGTAAACAACACAAATGGCTTGACCAGTGTGGCCATGTATTTGCAACACATATTTGTACTCCAGCAGTGGATCTTTTTGAATCTTGCTATATCTTTATTTAACCACACATTTGGGGATAACACATAAATAAAGTTTTATCTGGAGTGACAGTAGACTTCCGCTTCTGAGCTGGATGTGTCTGGCAAGCAAATGAAGAGACCCATTTATGCGCAATTGCCATTGGTTTGACCCAGATCAGAAAATGTTCTCTCTTCAGTTTTAAAGAGAATGTTTCAAATTGTGTTACAGTGTTTGTTTGTTTGTTTTATGTCTGAGTTGTCCCTATCTGAGTCCCAGGACTCAGTTGTACAGAGTTAAGCAGTTATTCTTGATTACATTTAAACAAAGTTTCGTAGACCTGAAACAAAAAATTAAAATTTCATTTTTAAAGATACTTTTGCTTCTATTACAAAAATATTATTGTTGTAGAGCATACCTAGGTATGCTCAGGAGCAGTCATCTCTTTGGAGCACTATGTGTTGCCAGTGTTGCAGCATTGTTACAATGTTATACATTGTTGCTAAAGCCGCTGCCACCTATTGCTCAAAGGTGTATACAATTGTTACTTTAATACTGTCATATAATGCTTCTGACACGTGCACTGCCCTCAGCCCTGCAGATGCCATCACACAATAGTGTTTCAAGCATGTGCTAGCTTCTGAGCCTACCAAGGTATGCTTTTCAACAAAGGAAGCCAATTTAGCAAATTTGATAATACAAACCAATTGGAATTTTTTTTTTCAAATTGATTGATCTATCTGGATCGTTACATTTTGAGCTGCCTGTGCAATAATGAAATGCTCTAACTGTAGTTAACCCCTGCAGCCTGGTTTAAGTCAGCTCCAGAGCAGCAATGCAGTACTTGGTGTGTAACCACCAATCAGCAGCTCCCAAAAGTGCACTGCTGCCTCTGAGCCTAGATATGCTTTTTAACAAAAGGATAACCAAAGAACAAAGAAAATTTGATAGTATATGTAAATTTAAAAGTTTCTTAAGATGGCATGCTCTATCCAAACAGAAAAGTTTAATTTAGACTTTCATGTCCCTTTTAACCTTTTGTGATGAAAAAAAAATTAACATGTTTAGCTGCTGTGTCCCTTTAAGTCTGTGGGCCCTTCCACAAAACAATTTTAGTGCCCCCTGGTTAAAAATGCTTTTTAAACACAAGTCTTTAAAGGGGCAGTAAACTTACATACTTTTATACTTATATATAACATTAACTTACCAGCACATTTATACTTTCAATTATTTCAGAGAAATTGTATGTAAAAACCTAATTTTACCAGAACGCCGCTCCTTGTTCTTCTGAGTGGGTCTAGTTTTTACACAGCGCATTGCGGCAACACTGTCTAGTCACAGTGTACACGGTCGCGCCATTAAAATGAATGTAGCTCGCTCCCGCTCTGGTCTAGTAGCGGGAGCAAGCTACATTCATTTTAATGGCGCGGCTGGGCACACTGTGTCTAGACAGTGTTGCCGCGATGCGCTGTGTAAAAACCAGACCTGCTCAGTCTATTCTAACTTTATTCTCCTGATATCCTTTGTTGAAAATTATACCTAGGTAGGTTCAGGAGCGGCAACACACTACTGGCAGCTAGCTAGTTTTCAATCGCCAAACCCACTTCCTGTCCTCCAACTCATTGCTCGACCCCCTGCAATCTGGCTTCCGTCCCCAACACTCAACTGAGACTGCCCTCACAAAACAATGGCTACTACTCTATACTCATCTTACTTGACCTCTCTGTTGCCTTTGACACTGTTGACCATCCCCTCCTCCTACGGACTCTCAGCTCTCTTGGGCTCTGTGACACTGCCCTCTCCTGGATTCACTCTTATCTCTCTAACAGATCTTTCTCCGTCTCTTTTACTGGTTACTCCTCCTCTCTATTGCCCCTGTCTGTTGGAGTACCTCAAGGCTCTGTCCTGGGTCCTCTTCTCTGTTTACACTTTGTCACTGGGTAAACTTATCAACAGATATGGCTTCAACTTTCACCTCTATGCTGTTGATACCCAGATCTACCTATCCACCCCTGCACACTCCCCTTGTGTCAATTCTCACATCAGCAACTGCTTATCTGGCATTTCCTCCTGGATGGCCTCTCACCACCTAAAAATAAAAATTTCCAAGACCCAACTACTTGTAATCCCCCCCCCCCCCAACTCTACTCCAGTCTCTAATTTTTCTATCACTGTTGGCGGCACCACTATCTCCCCATCACCCCAAGTCTGCTGCCTTGGAGTCGCACTTGACTCAAATCTGTCCTTCATTCCCCACATCCAATTGCTGTCTTCATCCTGCCACAACAACCTACACAATATCTCCAAAATTTGTCAGTTTCTGAGTGCTGAAACTACTAAACTGCTAATCCACTCCCTGGTAATTTCCCGACTTGACTACTGTAATATAGCCTACTAACTGGCCTCCCTCTCTCCCACCTCTCCCCGCTTCAATCCATCCTAAATGCCTCTGCCAGGCTTATCCACCTCTCCCGACGCTCTGTTTCTGCTGCACCTCTCTGTGAGTCCCTTTACTGGCTTCCCATTCACAGCAAAGTTAAATTCAAAATTCTCACCAATACTTCCCCACCCTACCTGTCCTCACTCATCAACAAATATACTCTGGCCCGCCTCCTAAGATCCAACAATGACCTGCTCCTTGTATCTTCTACCATCACCTCCTCCCATGCTATGCTAAACTACAGGACTTCTCCTGTGCGGCACCAACCCTCAGGAACGCACCTCCTCAAGCTTTCAGACTTTCCCCTAACCTGTCCTCCTTTAAAAGTTCCCTAAAGACCTTTTTGTTCAGGGAAGGTTATCACCCGACTCAGTAACAAATTAATTTCACTTACCTAATAGTTACCCTCATCTATCTCCTCACTAATATCATTCTCACCCTTGCAGTCCCCACCTCCTGTTTCCCATCCTCCTACCCATCTAGATTGTAAGTTCCCACGGGAATAGGGCCCTCAATTCCCCCTGTATTTGTCTGTAAAATGTTGTCTTTTATTGTATTGTTTCTCCATTGTACATTTATCCTTGTACCTATGGGCAGCGCTGCGGAATCTGTTGGCGCTTTATAAATGAAGAATAATAATAATAATGGAAGTAAATTGGAAAGTTGTTTAAAATTGCCTGCTCTATCTGAATAATGAAAGAAAAAAAATGGGCTTCATGTCCTTTTAAGCTGCCTAGAAAAGAGAGATGTTTTATCAACCCAGGCTTATTGTCTCACACATATTTCCTCTATAATATTACGTTTAAATCTGATGGAACTCCTCTATTTTTGGGTCCCCTTCTAAGAATAAGTTGGATGAGTAAAGAGATCTGTAAAAGGTTTATGTTGTGAAATGTTTTATTCTCAGCACCAGGAATACTGAGCGGTAATCACAGGATTTATACTGTTAGCATTATATTAGCATAGTGTACAAAACCTCTGTATCTTACAAACACTAGAAAAAATGAGCGTCGCTATGCGAGCTGGCATCTAAAAATGTACATTCCTATTTAAAGGGACAATGTACTATAAAAACATAATTTATGCTTACCTGATAAATTTATTTCTCTTGTAGTGTATCCAGTCCACGGATCATCCATTACTTATGGGATATTAACTCCTCCCCAACAGGAAGTGCAAGAGGATTCACCCAGCAGAGCTGCTATATAGCTCCTCCCCTAACTGCCATTACCAGTCATTCGACCGAAAACATGCAGAGAAAGGAAAACCATAGGGTGCAGTGGTGACTGTAGTTTAAAGGAAAAATTACCTGCCTTAAAGTGACAGGGCGGGCCGTGGACTGGATACACTACAAGAGAAATAAATTTATCAGGTAAGCATAAATTATGTTTTCTCTTGTTAAGTGTATCCAGTCCACGGATCATCCATTACTTATGGGATACCAATACCAAAGCTAAAGTACACGGATGACGGGAGGGACAGGCAGGCTCTTTATACGGAAGGAACCACTGCCTGAAGAACCTTTCTCCCAAAAACAGCCTCCGAAGAAGCAAAAGTGTCAAATTTGTAAAATTTGGAAAAAGTATGAAGAGAAGACCAAGTTGCAGCCTTGCAAATCTGTTCAACAGAAGCCTCATTCTTAAAGGCCCAAGTGGAAGCCACAGCTCTAGTAGAATGTGCTGTAATTCTTTCAGGAGGCTGCTGTCCAGCAGTCTCATAGGCTAACCGTATTATGCTACGAAGCCAAAAGGAGAGAGAGGTAGCCGAAGCTTTTTGACCTCTCCTCTGACCAGAATAAACGACAAACAGGGAAGACGTTTGTCGAAAATCCTTAGTTGCCTGTAGTTAAAATTTCAGGGCACGGACTACATCTAGATTGTGTAGCAGACGTTCCTTTTTCGAAGAAGGATTAGGACACAAAGATGGAACCACAATCTCTTGATTGATATTCCTGTTAGTGACCACCTTAGGTAGGAACCCAGGTTTAGTACGCAGAACTACCTTGTCTGAATGAAAAATCAGATAAGGAGAATCACAATGTAAGGCAGATAACTCAGAGACTCTTCGAGCCGAGGAAATCGCCATTAAAAACAGAACTTTCCAAGATAACAACTTGATATCAATGGAATGAAGGGGTTCAAACGGAACCCCCTGTAAAACATTAAGAACTAAGTTCAAACTCCATGGTGGAGCAACAGTTTTAAACACAGGCTTGATCCTAGCTAAAGCCTGACAAAAAGCTTGAACATCCGGAACTTCTGACAGACGTTTGTGTAAAAGAATGGACAGAGCTGAAATCTGTCCCTTTAAGGAACTAGCGGATAAACCCTTTTCTAAACCTTCTTGTAGAAAAGACAATATCCTCGGAATCCTAACCTTACTCCATGAGTAACTCTTGGATTCGCACCAATATAAGTATTTGCGCCATATCTTATGGTAAATCTTTCTGGTAACAGGCTTCCTAGCCTGTATTAAGGTATCAATAACTGACTCAGAAAAACCACGTTTTGATAAAATCAAGCGTTCAATTTCCAAGCAGTCAGCTTCAGAGAAATTAGATTTTGATGTTTGAAGGGACCCTGGATCAGAAGGTCCTGTTTCAGAGGTAGCGACCAAGGTGGACAGGATGACATGTCCACTAGATCTGCATACCAAGTCCTGCGTGGCCATGCAGGCGCTATTAGAATCACTGATGCTCTCTCCTGTTTGATTCTGGCAATCAATCGAGGAAGCATCGGGAAGGGTGGAAACACATAAGCCATCCCGAAGGTCCAAGGTGCTGTCAAAGCATCTATCAGAACCGCTCCCGGATCCCTGGATCTGGACCCGTAACGAGGAAGCTTGGCGTTCTGTCGAGACGCCATGAGATCTATCTCTGGTTTGCCCCAACGTCGAAGTATTTGGGCAAAGACCTCCGGATGAAGTTCCCACTCCCCCGGATGAAAATTCTGACGACTTAAGAAATCCGCCTCCCAGTTCTCCACTCCCGGGATGTGGATTGCTGACAGGTGGCAAGAGTGAGACTCTGCCCAGCGAATTATCTTTGATACTTCCATCATTGCTAGGGAGCTTCTTGTCCCTCCCTGATGGTTGATGTAAGCTACAGTCGTGATGTTGTCCGACTGAAACCTGATGAACCCCCGAGTTGTTAACTGGGGCCAAGCCAGAAGGGCATTGAGAACTGCTCTCAATTCCAGAATGTTTATTGGTAGGAGACTCTCCTCCTGATTCCATTGTCCCTGAGCCTTCAGAGAATTCCAGACAGCACCCCAACCTAGTAGGCTGGCGTCTGTTGTTACAATTGTCCAGTCCGGCCTGCTGAATGGCATCCCCCTGGACAGATGTGGCCGAGAAAGCCACCATAGAAGAGAATTTCTGGTCTCTTGATCCAGATTCAGAGTAGGGGACAAGTCTGAGTAATCCCCATTCCACTGACTTAGCATGCACAATTGCAGCGGTCTGAGATGTAGGCGTGCAAAGGGTACTATGTCCATTGCTGCTACCATTAAGCCGATCACCTCCATGCATTGAGCTACTGACGGGTGTTGAATGGAATGAAGGACACGGCATGCATTTTGAAGCTTTGTTAACCTGTCTTCTGTCAGGTAAATCTTCATTTCTACAGAATCTATGAGAGTCCCCAAGAAGGGAACTCTTGTGAGTGGAAAGAGAGAACTCTTCTTTTCGTTCACCTTCCATCCATGCGACCTTAGAAATGCCAGTACTAACTCTGTATGAGACTTGGCAGTTTGAAAGCTTGAAGCTTGTATCAGAATGTCGTCTAGGTACGGAGCTACCGCAATTCCTCGCGGTCTTAGTACCGCCAGAAGAGCACCCAGAACCTTTGTGAAGATTCTCGGAGCCGTAGCCAATCCGAATGGAAGAGCTACAAACTGGTAATGCCTGTCTAGAAAGGCAAACCTTAGATACCGGTAATGATCTTTGTGAATCGGTATGTGAAGGTAAGCATCCTTTAAATCCACTGTGGTCATGTACTGACCCTTTTGGATCATGGGTAAAATTGTCCGAATAGTTTCCATTTTGAACGATGGAACTCTTAGGAATTTGTTTAGGATCTTTAAATCCAAGATTGGCCTGAAAGTTCCCTCTTTTTTTGTGAACCACAAACAGATTTGAGTAAAACCCTTGTCCTTGTTCCGACCGCGGAACCGGATGGATCACTCCCATTAATAAAAGATCTTGTACGCAGCGTAGAAACGCCTCTTTCTTTATTTGGTTTGTTGACAACCTTGACAGATGAAATCTCCCTCTTGGGGGAGAGAATTTGAAGTCTAGAAGGTATCCCTGAGATATGATCTCTAACGCCCAGGGATCCTGGACATCTCTTGCCCAAGCCTGGGTGAAGAGAGAAAGTCTGCCCCCCACTAGATCCGTTCCCGGATCGGGGGCCCTCGATTCATGCTGTCTTAGGGGCAACAGCAGGTTTCCTGGCCTGCTTGCCCTTGTTCCAGGACTGGTTAGGTCTCCAGCCTTGTCTGTAGCGAGCAACAGCTCCTTCCTGTTTTGGTGCAGAGGAAGTTGATGCTGCTCCTGCTTTGAAATTACGAAAGGAACGAAAATTAGACTGTCTAGCCTTAGGTTTGGCTCTGTCTTGAGGCAGGGCATGGCCTTTACCTCCTGTAATGTCAGCGATAATTTCTTTCAACCCGGGCCCGAATAAGGTCTGCCCTTTGAAAGGTATATTAAGCAATTTAGATTTAGAAGTAACGTCAGCTGACCAGGATTTTAGCCACAGTGCTCTGCGTGCCTGAATGGCGAATCCGGAATTCTTAGCCGTAAGTTTAGTTAAATGTACTACGGCATCTGAAATAAATGAGTTAGCTAACTTAAGGGCTTTAAGCTTGTGTGTAATCTCATCTAATGGAGCTGATTCAAGTGTCTCTTCCAGAGACTCAAACCAAAATGCTGCTGCAGCCGTGACAGGCGCAATGCATGCAAGAGGTTGCAATATAAAACCTTGTTGAACAAACATTTTCTTAAGGTAACCCTCTAACTTTTTATCCATTGGATCTGAAAAGGCACAGCTATCCTCCACCGGGATAGTGGTACGCTTAGCTAAAGTAGAAACTGCTCCCTCCACCTTAGGGACCGTTTGCCATAAGTCCCGTGTGGTGGCGTCTATTGGAAACATCTTTCTAAATATCGGAGGGGGTGAGAACGGCACACCGGGTCTATCCCACTCCTTAGTAACAATTTCAGTAAGTCTCTTAGGTATAGGAAAAACGTCAGTACTCGCCGGTACCGCAAAATATTTATCCAACCTACACATTTTCTCTGGTATTGCAACTGTGTTACAATCATTCAGAGCCGCTAACACCTCCCCTAGTAATACACGGAGGTTTTCCAGCTTAAATTTAAAATATCTGAATCCAGTTTGTTTGGATCAGAACCGTCACCCGCAGAATGAAGCTCTCCGTCCTCATGTTCTGCAAATTGTGACGCAGTGTCTGACATGGCCCTAATATTATCAGCGCACTCTGTTCTCACCCCAGAGTGATCACGCTTACCTCTTAGTTCTGGTAATTTAGCCAAAACTTCAGTCATAACAGTAGCCATATCCTGTAATGTGATTTGTAATGGCCGCCCAGATGTACTCGGCGCTACAATATCACGCACCTCCCGAGCGGGAGATGCAGGTACTGACACGTGAGGCGAGTTAGTCGGCATAACTCTCCCCTCGTTGTTTGGTGAAATATGTTCAATTTGTACAGATTGACTTTTATTTAAAGTAGCATCAATACAGTTAGTACATAAATTTCTATTGGGCTCCACTTTGGCTTTAGCACATATAGCACAGATATCTTCCTCTGAATCAGACATGTTTAACACACTAGCAAATAAACTAGCAACTTGGAAATACTTTTCAAGTAATTTACTATAATATGAAAACGTACTGTGCCTATAAGAAGCACAGAAAAAGTTATGACAGTTGAAAATTAATAAACTGAAAAGTTATAGCATCAAATCTTTGTAAAAAACACAATTTTAGGATTGCTCCCATTAGCAAAGGATAACTAACCCTGATAGCAGAAAAAAAAAAAAAAATACAGAAATAAACGTTTTTTTATCACAGTCAACTACAATCTCACAGCTCTGCTGTGAGTGATTACCTCCCTCAAAACAAGTTTTGAAGACCCCTGAGTTCTGTAGAGATGAACCGGATCATGCAGGGAAGACAATAAACTTCTGACTGAATTTTTTGATGCGTAGCAAAAGCGCCAAAAAAGGCCCCTCCCCCTCACACATAACAGTGAGAGAGATCAGTAAACTGTCATAAATTAAATAAAACGACTGCCAAGTGGAAAAAAATAGTGCCCAAAACATTTTTTCACCCAGTACCTCAGAAAATTAAACGATTTTACATGCCAGCAAAAAACGTTTAACATTAATAAATTGAGTGTTATTAAAAAGCCTGTTGCTAGTCCCTGCAAATTAGGCTAAAGTTTTATGCATACAGTATAATTCCAGTGAAGTGCCATTCCCCAGAATACTGAAGTGTAAAATATACATACATGACAGCCTGATACCAGTTGCTGCTACTGCATTTAAGGCTGAGTTTACATTATATCGGTATGGCAGAATTTTCTCATCAATTCCATTGTCAGAAAATAATAAGCTGCTACATACCTCTTTGCAGATTAATCTGCCCGCTGTCCCCTGATCTGAAGTTTACCTCTCCTCAGATGGCCGAGAAACAGCAATATGATCTTAAATACTCCGGCTAAAATCATAGAAAAACTCAGGTAGATTCTTCTTCAAATTCTACCAGAGAAGGAATAACACACTCCGGTGCTATTATAAAATAACAAACTTTTGATTGAAGGTATGAAACTAAGTATAATCACCACAGTCCTCTCACACATCCTATCTATTCGTTGGGTGCAAGAGAATGACTGGTAATGGCAGTTAGATGAGGAGCTATATAGCAGCTCTGCTGGGTGAATCCTCTTGCACTTCCTGTTGGGGAGGAGTTAATATCCCATAAGTAATGGATGATCCGTGGACTGGATACACTTAACAAGAGAAATGTTTGTGTTCCCAGTGATCTATTTTACCTACTGGAGTGTATTAAATTGTTCAGAAATAGCTTATTTATTTTTATTTTGTCATTTAAAATATCTGCTTTTGCCTGCTGAAACTGCCACATATGCTAAAAATGTCAGTATGGCAGTAATGGCTACAGAAAAGTTATGTAAACTAAATACTTAAGAAGAAATGTATCTCCCAGTGGGGTGGTGGTGGGAGAAAGAGAGACCAGCCTTTTTAAAGGGTGTCCATGAATCATTTCATTATTATATGCTGCTTGTCTGAGTATACTGTCACTTTAGGGTTGAAAAATCTGTTTTTCAATTTAGGAATTCTTGGACTTTCAAGGATGAGGTTCCAGTTGATCAAATTTGCAAAGCAGCTACTTTGTCTTCTTTGCATACTTTTACTAAATTTTACCATTTTATGAATTGCACCCTGCTGACTCTGCAACTGCAAATAAATTAATTTATACTAACTTTGTGACCGTGACTAGCCTGGTTGTCTGCTGACTAAATCCCAGATGTCCCTTTAATGTTATACAATGCAGATTATACTATTAAGCAGTGCCATAACAAGACTAAATACCTCCCCAGTTCTGTCATTAAAAAACTCTAGTTTTCAAACCTGTCTTCAAGCCTCCCTAACAGGCAAGATCTATCTAAACTGGAGCACAGGTGAAATAAATCGGCTGATTGTTATTTTACCTGCTCTCATATAAGGTAATCCCGACAACCTGGCCTGTTGGGGAGGCCTGAGGAAAGGTTTGAAAACCAGCGTTGTAAAATAAAGCTTATACTATATATAACAACATTGTTGTGCTCTAACCCATCATGTTTTGTTATTTTATTTTAAAGGGATACTAAACCCACATTTTTTTCTTTCATAATTCAGATTTAACTTTCTAATTTACTCCTATTATCAATTTTTCTTCGTTCTCTTGCTTTCTTTATTTAATAAGCAGGAATGTAAAGCGTAGGAGCCAGCTCATTTTTGGTTCAGAACCTGGGTTAGACTTGCTTTATTGAAGGCTAAATGTAGCCACCAATAAGCAGTCGCTATCCAGGGTGCTGAATCTAAAATGGGCCAGCTCCTAAACTTACATTCTTGCTTTTTAAATAAAGATAGCAAGAGAACAAATAAAAATTGATTATAGGCGTAAATTATAAAGTTGCTTAAAATTGCATGCTGTATCTGAATCATGAAAGAAAAGATGTGGGTTTAGTATCCCTTTAAAGGGACACTGAACCCAAATGTTTTCTTTTGTGATTCAGATAGAGAATGCAATTTTAAGCAACGTTTTAATTTACTCCTATTATTAAATTTTCTTAATTCTCTTGGTATCTTTTAAAAAAAAGCAAGAATGTAAGTTTAGATGCCGGACCATTTTTTTTTAACAACCTGGGTTGTTCTTGCTGATTGGTGGATAAATTCACCCACCAATAAACAAGTGCAGTCCAGGGATTCTGAACCAACAAAATAGCTTAGGTGCATTCTTTTTCAAATAAAGATAGTAAGAGAACAAAGAAAAATTGATATTCTGAGTACATTAGAAAGTTGCTTAAAATTGCATGCTCTATCTGAATCACTAAAGAAAAAAATTGGGTTCAGTGTCCCTTTAAGCTGCATGTGTGTCTATGATTTGATTGTTGCAGTTCAGATTTTACTACGGTATCTAATATAATTTGAATATGTTTCTGTCACTCATACAATTATCACACTTGTATATTGAATCTCTTCATCAGAATGACACCATCTGTTAAAGTGGAGAAGATGCATTTAAATCCAAAGATAGATGGCGTTTTATTTAAATCTGCTGCTGGTCCCACCTATTCCTCTACTGTGAGTTCTTCAATAAAGACTGGCCTTAATTGTCCATCAATACCAAAGCCACCCTTGCCTTCCCCTGGACAGATACCAAATGGTAAAGGTATTCTCTCGACGACTTCAATTTTGGAAAAGAAGCCTGACGATACTAATAGCAGGAAATTTTTACACAAGAGATTGTCAGGTAATTGTATTTAATGTAGGTATAGTTAATTGTAAACAAGCATTATATGCAATATGCTCATTATACAATTTGTTAGGTTATGTAATTAACAGACACTTTGGCAGATGTTTACTAATATTTTAAGATCCCAGGGGGAAATGTTCCCTTTAACTTTTGACAAGCTATGTGCTACCTAATAAAAACATCTAACATTTTGCATGCCATATAGCGAGCGCAACTAAATGAGCCAATACAATGAGAGAATATCAACTGAAAATCCTATACTGTGACAGCTCTGGCAGTAGAGATATTTAAATGGTTTATTTTTAAACTATTATGTTAATGCATTATTAGAGACATTGTAGGTTCGAATACATGAGCATAATTACTAGAGAATGATGAACGCATGTGTTTATATTCTAATGTTATTGTAGAAATTAGATTTACATAATCAAATGTTGATAAGAACGAATATTCTTAAAAATTCTATAATTGAATGCTATTTACAGTTTTTGAATGTCACTTTCGCATTCGAAAGTTTATAATTAGATTGAATGCCCACATTTAAAATCTCGAATGTAACATTCGATTTAACAAATACTATTCAGAAGTTCAATAGTTCATGTGGTAGGGAATTTAGTAAATTAAAATATAATAGATACAAATATATCAATTCAAATGTTTCGATTTCAAATATTGCATAATTCGATATTACACTTAGTGAATGTAAAGTTTCACCAATGAAAGCCCTGTTTTTTAAAATACTAATAAAAACAGGGGCACTTTCATTCATGAAAGTTTACATTGCAGACGTTTTTTTTTTTTTTTTAAAATACTTACCTTTTCTTCCTTGCAAGCGTGGAACACCGGGGCAGCGATTCCCCAGACCCCAGGTTGTCTCTTCTTACGTCAGAAATTACGAATCCGGCTTCCTCCAATCACAGAGCAAACACGCCGTGATTGGAGGAAGCCGGATTCGTCATTTCTGAATTAAGAAGAGACGGCCTGGGGGCGGGGGAATCGCTGCTCCATTGTTCCACGCTTGCTAGGAATAAAAGGTAAGTATTTAAAAAAAGAACGGCTGCAATGTAAGCTTTCATGAATAAAAGTGCCACTGTTTTTAATAGTATTTTTAAAAACAGGGCTTTCATTCGTGAAACTTTACATTCACTTTAAAGAAAGTATTAGAAATACTATTTCATTAATGAATGTACAACTATTCGAAACGAACAAACGTGTTGAAATTTGTTTAATTTTTCGCAAATTGCGAAACATTCACCCATCCCTAATAATCACGCAAGCATTCTTCTTGTTTGTAATGGTAGAAAAAAACTCTGTGCACAAGCATGTGCGCACCTTAAAGGGACATGCAAAAATGTTTATTTCATGATTCAGATAGATTAGACATTTCTA
Source organism: Bombina bombina (assembly GCF_027579735.1). Classification (NCBI taxonomy): domain Eukaryota; kingdom Metazoa; phylum Chordata; class Amphibia; order Anura; family Bombinatoridae; genus Bombina; species Bombina bombina. The sequence continues at coordinate 337,967,421 of NC_069505.1, forward strand.
AACCACTTTCCAATTTACTTCTGTAATCAATTTTGCTTCATTCTCTTGGTATCTTTTATTGAAGAAGCAGCAAAGCTCTCCTGTGAGCTAGTTGAACACATTTGTAAGCCAATGAAAATGGGCAATCTGGTTCAGCCAACAATCAGCAGCTAGCTCCAAGCTCCTGAGCCTATTTAGATATGCTTTTCATCAAGGGATTCCAAGAGAGTGAAGCAAATTAGGTAATAGAAGTAAATTGGAAAGTTGTTTAAAATTGTATTTTATATCTGAACCATGAAATAAAAAATTGGGGTTTCATGTCCTTTTAACAGCATCTTAGTCTCAGATACCGTAATGACTGTATCTGAAGGTCATTTATGAGGTGCCCTGAGATGAGCAATTAGGAGTAGCTTTATTGATTAAATAATATACATACATATACTGCAGACATCACTCTGGGGCATATGCACAAATAGAAGTACAGTAAGTGGTATATGGCAGATTGGATGAGGACAATACTGAGGCAGTGGTGACAAGAGGTCTGAGTCTGATACAGTTCTCATCCAGCAGATTGGTAAAGTCTAACCGAAGAATTAGGCAAATAGTAAAATGCACTTGGCGCATAATCCAGTAGGCACAATGACATAGGCAAGTAGACACAAACATTGGTAGCTGCCAAAAGGATACAGTTGGCAGATATGGGCTTTCAGGATACAAGTAAGACACAGCTGGATAATGGGCAAATGGGTTCGTTATCCGGTAATGGACAGCAGTCTCAAGAGCAGATAATCACCAGCAGGGACGGACTGCACAATGCTGTTGACTGGTATAGGTCATCAGGTACAGTAGTGAGCAGTGGCCAGAAGGGCAAAGTAAAGTGTAATAGACAGCAGGACACAGCGTGTAATGACCAGCAGGACACAGTAGTGGTTAATGGTCAGCAGGGCAGAGAAGCGAGTAATGGCTAGATGCTAGTAATAGCTAGCAGGGCACATTAACTAGTAATAGCTAGCTGGGTACATTAGCTAATAATAGCTAGCAGGGCACATTAACTATTAATAGCTAGCAGGGCACATTAGCTAGTAATATCTAGCATGGCACATTAGCTAGTAATAGCTAGCTGGGCACATTAGCTAGTAATAGCTAGCTGGGCACATTAGCTAGTAATAGCTAGCAGGGCACATTAGCTAGTAATGATCAGCAGGACAATGTAGTGTGTAATGGCTAGCAGGGCACATTAACTAGAAATGGCTAGCAGGGCACATTAACTAGAAATGGCTAGCAGGGCACATTTGCTAGTAATGACTAGCTGGACACATTAGCTAGTAATGGCTAGCTGGGCACATTAACTGGTAATAGCTAGCTGGGCACATTAACTGGTAATAGCTAGCTGGGCACATTAGCTACTAATAGCTAGCTGGGCACATTAGCTAGTAATAGCTAGCTGGGCACATTAGCTAGTAATAACTAGCTGGGCACATTAGCTACTAATGGCTAGCAGGGCACATTGGCTAGTTATGGCTAGCAGTAGCAAATTAGCTAGTAATAGTTAGAAGGTACAATAGGTAGTAATAGCTAGCAGGGCACATTAGCTAGTAATAGTTAACAGGGCACATTAGCTAGTAATGATCAGCAGGACACGGTAGTACATAATAGCTAGCAGGGCACATTAGCTAGTAATGATCAGAAGGAAACTGTAGAGCGTAATAGCAGGGCACATTAGAAATGGCTAGCAGGGCACATTAACTAGTTATAGCTAGCATGGCATATTAGCTAGTAATAGTTAGCAGGGCACATTAGCTAGTAATGACCAGCATGGCACATTAGCTAGTAATGGCTAACTGGGCACATTTAGCTAGTAATACCAGCAGGGCACTGTAGTGCGTAATGACTAGCAGGACACATTAACTAGTAATAGCTAGCTGGGCACATTAGCTACTAATAGCTAGCTGGGCACATTAGCTAGTGATAGCTAGCTGGGCACAGTAGCTAGTCATAGCTAGCTGGGCACCGTAGCTAGTAATAACTAGCTGAGCACATTAGCTAGTAATAGCTAGCAGGGCACATTAGCTAGTAATGGCTAGCAGGGCACCTTAACTAGTTATATCTAGCAGGGCACATTAGCTAGTAATGGCTAGCAGGGCACCTTAACTAGTTATAGCTAGCAGGGCACATTAGCTAGTAATAGTTAGAAGGTACAATGGGTAGTAATAGCTACCAGGGCACATTATCTAGAAATAGTTAACAGGGCACATTATTAGTAATAGCTAGCAGGGCACATTAGCTAGTAATGATCAGCAGGACACTGTAGAGCGTAATAGCTAGCAGGGCACATTAGAAATGGCTGGCAGGGCACATTAGCTAGTTATAGCTAGTAGGGCACCTTAGCTAGTAATGACCAGCAGGGCACATTAGCTAGTAATGGCTAACTGGGCACATTAGCTAGTAATGACCAGCAGGGCACTGTAGTGCGTTATGACTAGCAGGACACATTAACTAGTAATAGCTAGCAGGGCACATTAACGAGTAATAGCTAGCAAGGCACATTAGTTACTAATAGCTAGCAGGGCACATTAGCTAGTAATAGCTAGCTAGGCACATTAGCTAGTCATAGCTAGCTGGGAGCATTAGCAAATCATAGCTAGCTGGGAACATTAGCAAGTCATAGATAGCTGGGCACAGTAGCAAGTCATAGATAGCTGGGCACAGTAGCAAGTCATAGATAGCTGGGCACAGTAGCTAGTCATAGCTAGCTGGGCACAGTAGCTAGTCATAGCTAGCTGGGCACAGTAGCTAGTCATAGCTAGCTGGGCACAGTAGCTAGTCATAGCTAGCTGGGCACAGTAGCTAGTCATAGCTAGCTGGGCACAGTAGCTAGTCATAGCTAGCTGGGCACAGTAGCTAGTCATAGCTAGCTGGGCACAGTAGCTAGTCATAGCTAGCTGGGCACAGTAGCTAGTCATAGCTAGCTGGGCACAGTAGCTAGTCATAGCTAGCTGGGCACAGTAGCTAGTCATAGCTAGCTGGGCACAGTAGCTAGTCATAGCTAGCTGGGCACAGTAGCTAGTCATAGCTAGCTGGGCACAGTAGCTAGCTGGGCACAGTAGCTAGTGATAGCTAGCTGGGCACAGTAGCTAGTGATAGCTAGCTGGGCACAGTAGCTAGTGATAGCTAGCTGGGCACAGTAGCTAGTAATGGCTAGCAGGGCACAGTAGCTAGTTATGGCTAGCAGGGCACATTAGCTAGTAATATAAGGTACAATAGGTAGTAATAGCTAGCAGGGCACATTAGCTAGTAATAGCTAACAGGGCACATTAGTTAGTAATAGCTAGCAGGGCACATTAGCTAGTAATGATCAGCAGGACACTGTAGTGCGTAATAGCTAGCAGGGCACATTAGAAATGGCTAGCAAGGCACATTAGAAATGGCTAGCAGGGTACATTAACTAGTTATAGCTAGCATGGCACATTAGCTAGTAATAGTTCACAGGGCACATTAGCTATTAATGACCAGCAGGGCACATTAGCTAGTAATGGCTAACTGGGCACATTAGCTAGTAATGACCAGCAGGGCACTGTAGTGCGTAATGACTAGCAGGACACAATACATTAATTTGTATAATTTATCCGTACAGATAGAGAGTTTGACCCTGATATACACTGTGGTGTTGTCGACACAGAAACCAAGAAGCCCTGCACTAGATCTTTGACATGCAAGGTAAGCATGCTACATTGGAATTTATGTTAACTAGCGATGAACTGGCTCCAAAATGATTGAAATCCCTTACAAAGTATTTCCGGCTATATAAGAGTGAATTCTGTATAAACAGCACAAAAGGTGTCATCATATGTGAATGTTATTATGAAGTGACCTTCAATATGTCACCAGCAGTTTTTCCTTCCATATTATCCATCCATCCTTCTTTCCAAAGGATCCTTAAAATACCCTGAGCCACCGAAAGAAAATATTAATTCTGGTGGGGAGAAAAGACATGTTTGAACTAAAATAGTGACTTCAGGAATAACATGACATATATCTTTATGGGCATTCTAAATGACTTAAAGACATAGTAAACTACTTTAGATTTGTATATAAAATGTTTAGTTTCATGTCATTTAAAGGGACAGTCTAGTCAAAATTAAACTTTCATGATTCAAATAGGTAATGCAATTTTAAACAACTTTCCAATTCACTTTTATAATCACATTTGCTTTGTGCTCTTGGTATTCTTTATTCAAAGCTAGACCTAGGTAGGCTCATATGCTAATTTCTAAAACCTTGAAGGCCGTCCCTTATTTCAATGCATTTGGCAGTTTTTCACAGCTAGAGGGTGTAAATTCATGTGTGCCATACAGATAACATTATGACCACACCCGTGGATTTACAAGTGAGAGGGCACTGATTGGCTAAATGCAAGTCTGTCTAAAGAACTGAAATAAGGGGGCAGTCTGCAGAGGCTTAGATACAGGGTAATCACAGAGGTAAAAAGTATATTAATATAACAGTGTTGGTTATGCAAAACAGGGGAATGGGTAATAAAGGGATTATCTATCTTTTTAAACAATAACAGTTCTGGAGTAGACTATCTCTTTAACTTTAAAAACAGAGGGTTTTTTTAATTCTCAGAACATGAAAGGCACCGTGCTGACTAACACTGCTATATACCTTTCCCTAATTTGCTTTAACAGATAACAACTGCAAAACAATGTAAGTTAGTACATTGGTCGGATTGGCTCCCCTAAATAAGGCAACTGGTTGATGCCAATTGTGCAAGTGTCTAGCATTCAATGGTAGCAGTGTTTGCGACAATGTTCATAACAATGTTATACAAAGTTGTAAACACTGCTGCTACTGAATGCTAAATAGATACACGTGCATGTTTCTAAGGTCCTTTGAGCCCAACTAGGTTTACCCTTCAACAAAGGATACCAAGCGATCAAAATTTGTGATAGAAGTAAATTAGTAAGTTGTTTAAAATTGCATGCCTTATTTAGAACATGAACGTTTAAGTTTGTCTTTTTCTTTCCCTTTAAAAGGATATTTTAGAATGATTTATTTGCACTGCTTTAGCACATGAAATTCAACAGAATGTTTGATTATAATCCTAGCTCACATTTTATGTATAATTTATCTATGTATTTGTTTCTTTTTGTAGACACATTCCTTAAGCTACAGGCGAGCAGTGCAAGGGCGTAAAAAACGGTTTGATGTGTTGTTAGCAGAGCACAAGAATAAAACCAGGGAAAAGGAAATACTTCGTAACTCTGAACATCAGCAGCAGACGACGCCTGCGCTCAGGGAACCTAATCCCTTACCTTCAAAATCTTCCCAGGAACTGCACCAAAATTCTCATGGAATTACTTCGCCTGAAGCAAAGCCTTCAGTAGCTAACAAGGCCAAACCTCACAACCCCAGTCTTCCAAGGTGAGCCTACGTCTCTCGCAAAACATTTTCAACAGCCATTAAAGGGATACTGAACCCAAATTAGTTCTTTCATGATTCAGATAGAGCATGCAATTTTAAGCAACCTTCTTAATTTACTGCTATTATCAATTTTTCTTCGTTCTCTTGGTATCTTTATTTGGAAAAGCAGGAATAAATGCTTACGAGCCGGCCCATCTTTGATTCAGAACCTGGGTAGCACTTGCTGATTGGTGGATAAATGTAGCTATCAATCAGCAAGTGCTATCCAGGGTGCTGAACCAAAAATGGACCGGCTCCTATGCTTACATTTCTGCTTATTCAAATAAAGAGAACAAAGAAAAATTGAAAATAAGAGTAAAAGTTGCTTAAAATTGCATGCTCTATCTGAATCATGAAAGAAAAAATGTGGGTTCAGAATCCCTTTAAATACAATAAAATTGCAATTTCAACAAATGCATAACAAAAAGACAATGTGATAACACTTAAATGAATAGCAGATCTTTTTTGGCAAATTTCAAAGTTGCTTCCCTTAACCTGCCACCCCTGTATCATGTGAAAGCCACCAGCCAATCACAAAGTGCATATACATATATACTGTGAACTCTTGCACATGCTCAGTAGGAGCTGGTTCCTCAGAAAGTGTGCATATTTTGATAATAGAAGTAAATTGGAACTTTTGGGGGGGGAAAAAATGCGCACTTTATGAATAAAAAATATTTAATTTTGACTTTAGTGTCCCTTTTAAGTGTTTGTAAAGTTGAATGATTTAAACCTTTCCTGCCAGGGTTAAAGTGTCTACATCAGAACAACTGTTCCGATGTAGACAAATTGAAATCACGATCGCGAGATTTCAATTATTGGATCGGGTCTGGGGTGCGTCCCTATAACCCTAGGAACGCCCTCCAGACCGCGATCAAATCCAGGAAGCGCAGAAGGCTTCAGGACAGCCGTTGGCTATGATGTTCTATTCCGTCATAATGGCTCTAAAGCCCAGTGTAATTATGACGGAATAGAACGGCAGAACGGTGTTAAAAGGTTAAAGCCCAGTATTTAAAAAATACTACTAAAAACATTGGCACTTTTAAGTCATTAAACTTTACAATTATACTTTTTTTAAAATACTTACCTTTTTGATACTGTAAACACCTCCACCCGCATATTATTTTAAAATGTTACTTAAAAGGAACATTCCAGTCAAATTTGGAATCCACATGGATAAGCATTTGTTTTGTATAGAAGCATTTTTGTTATATAAATGTATTAGCAAAAATGTTTCTAATAAAAGCTATAGCGGTTTCAAAAGTGTATTTAAAGGGACACTCAGGTCAAATTAAATTTTCATGATTCAGATACAGCATGTAATTTTAAACAACTTTACAATTTACTTCCATTAACAAAATGTGCACAGTGTTTTATATTTACACTTTTTGAGTCACCAGCTCCTACTGGGCATGTGCAAGAATTCACAACATATACGTATATGCATTTGTGATTGGCTGTTTGCTATCACATGGTACAGGGGGAGTGAAAATATACATAACTGAAATTTGTTAGAAAAAAATCTACTACTCATTGCATTGTCTTGTTATCTTGCATTTGTTGATTATGCAAATCTACTGTATTTAAACACAGCACTTGACAGATAGCCTAAGGTGCTTGTACCAACTGGTAATTACTCAATTTATTAATTGCGGACATGATACACCCCTCACTGGTGCTATGGGCAGCTGCAGTATTTAAAATGCTGGTGCACTGAGAATATAGCTATGCTTCACATGCACGTGCAGAGAAACATGTTAACACTAAAACAGTGCTAACTTTTACTAGAAGCATTCTTGCTAATACATTTATATCGCACATACGTTTCTATTCAAAGATGTAATTCATCTATGTGCATTTAAATTTTGACTGGAATGTCCCTTTAAATGTATTCAATGATATTTGCAACATAGATTACAAAATGATAATCTAATTTTAGCTTAATATTGGTTTACATTTTTGCCATGTGGTGGTGTGCTCATTAATTAGGCTTTGGAGAGAACACTAAATATATATTTATATTTATATTACAATGCTCATATCTATTTAGTGTGTTTTTGCAGTTTAACAATGCCCATAGGTAATCAGTAATGTGTAACAGTATATTATAATAGTGTAGCCATTCATATCTGTTAGCAATGTAAATATCTCCCTTGCAAGAACTATGTAATAAAGATACTTATATAGTAATCAGCTTAAAGGGACAGGCTACTCCAGAATTGTTATTGTTTAAAAAGATAGATAATCCCTTTATTACCCATTCACCAGATTTGCATAACCTACACAGTTATTTCTTTCATGTAATTAGCAAGAGTCCATGAGCTAGTGACGTATGGGATATACATTCCTACCAGGAGGGGCAAAGTTTCCCAAACCTCAAAATGCCTATAAATACACCCCTCACCACACCCACAATTCAGTTTTACAAACTTTGCCTCCGATGGAGGTGGTGAAGTAAGTTTGTGCTAGATTCTACGTTGATATGCGCTCCGCAGCAAGTTGGAGCCCGGTTTTCCTCTCAGCGTGCAGTGAATGTCAGAGGGATGTGAAGAGAGTATTGCCTATTTGAATGCAGTGATCTCCTTCTACGGGGTCTATTTCATAGGTTCTCTGTTATCGGTCGTAGAGATTCATCTCTTACCTCCCTTTTCAGATCGACGATATACTCTTATATATACCATTACCTCTTCTGATTCTCGTTTCAGTACTGGTTTGGCTTTCTACAAACATGTAGATGAGTGTCCTGGGGTAAGTAAATCTTATTTTCTGTGACACTCTAAGCTATGGTTGGGCACTTTGTTTATAAAGTTCTAAATATATGTATTCAAACATTTATTTGCCTTGACTCAGAATGTTCAACTTTCCTTATTTTTCAGACAGTCAGTTTCATATTTGGGATAATGCATTTGAATTAATCATTTTTTTCTTACCTTCAAAAATTTGACTCTTTTTTCCCTGTGGGCTGTTAGGCTCGCGGGGGCTGAAAATGCTTCATTTTATTGCGTCATTCTTGGCGCAGACTTTTTTGGCGTTATTTTGCGCCAAAGATGTCGGCGTTCCGGATGTGGCGTCATTTTGGCGCCAAAAGCATTTAGGCGCCAAATAATGTGGGCGTCTGATTTGGCGCTAAAAAAATATGGGCGTCGCTTTTATCTCCACATTATTTAAGTCTCATTTTTTATTGCTTCTGGTTGCTAGAAGCTTGTTCTTTGGCATTCTTTCCCATTCCTGAAACTGTCATTTAAGGAATTTGATCAATTTTGCTTTATATGTTGTTTTTTCTCTTACATATTGCAAGATGTCTCACGTTCCATCTGAGTCAGAAGATACTACAGGAAAATCGCTGTCTAGTGCTGGATCTACCAAAGCTAAGTGTATCTGCTGTAAACTTTTGGTAGCTATTCCTCCGGCTGTTGTTTGTATTGATTGTCATGACAAACTTGTTAAAGCAGATAATATTTCCTTTAGTAATGTACCATTGCCTGTTGCAGTTCCCTCAACATCTAAGGTGCAGAATGTTCCTGATAACATAAGAGATTTTGTTTCTGAATCCATAAAGAAGGCTATGTCTGTTATTTCTCCTTCTAGTAAACATAAAAAATCTTTTAAAACTTCTCTCCCTACAGATGAATTTTTAAATGAACATCATCATTCTGATTCTGATGACTCTTCTGGTTCAGAGGATTCTGTCTCAGAGGTTGATGCTGATAAATCTTCATATTTATTTAAAATGGAATTTATTCGTTCTTTACTTAAAGAAGTACTAATTGCTTTAGAAATAGAGGATTCTGGTCCTCTTGATACTAATTCTAAACGTTTGGATAAGGTATTTAAAGCTCCTGTGGTTATTCCAGAAGTTTTTCCTGTTCCTAATGCTATTTCTCCTGTTAAGTGTGGTCAGTCCACGGGTCATCATTACTTCTGGGATATTATCTCCTCCCCTACAGGAAGTGCAAGAGGATTCACCCAGCAGAGCTGCTATATAGCTCCTCCCCTCTACGTCACCTCCAGTCATTCTCTTGCACCCAACGAATAGATAGGATTAGTTTATTACCTTCAATCAAAAGTTTGTTATTTTATAATAGCACCGGAGTGTGTTATTCATTCTCTGGTAGAGTTTGAAGAAGAATCTACCTGAGTTTTTTCTATGATTTTAGCCGGAGTAGTTAAGATCATATTGCTGTTTCTCGGCCATCTGAGGAGAGGTAAACTTCCGATCAGGGGACAGCGGGCAGATTAATCTGCAAAGAGGTATGTAGCAGTTTATTATTTTCTGACATGGAATTGATGAGAAAATCCTGCCATACCGTTATAATGTAAACTCAGCCTTAAATACAGTAGATGTATCTGGTATCAGGCTGTCATGTATGTATATTTTACACTTCAGTATTCTGGGGAATGGTACTTCACTGGATTTATACTGTATGCATAGACTTAACCTAATTTGCAGGGACTTGCAATTGGTTTTTAAATAACAATTAATTTATTGAGGTTAAACGTTTTTTTGCTGGCATGTAAAATCGTTTATTTCTCTGAGGTACTGGGTGAAAAAATGTTTTGGGCACTGTTTTTTCCACTTGGCAATAGTTTTGTTTAAATTTAAACAGTTTACTAATCTCTCTCACTGTTATGTGTGAGGGGGAGGGGCCATTTTTGGCGCTTTTACTACGCATCAAAAAACTCAGTCAGAGGTTCATTTTCTTCCTGCATGATCCGGTTCATCTCTACAGAACTCAGGGATCTTCAAAGCTTGTTTTGAGGGAGGTAATCATTCACAGCAGAGCTGTGAAGATTGTAGTTGACTGTGATAAAAAACGTTTATTTGTGTATTTTTTCTGCTGTCAGGGTTAGTTATCCTTTGCTAATGGGAACAATCCTTTGCTAAAATTGTATATTTCTTACAAAGATTTGATGCTATAATTTATTTATTTCAACTGTCATAATTTTTTCTGTGCTTCTTATAGGCACAGTTCGTTTTCATACTATTGTAAATTACTTGAAAAGCATTTCCAAGTTGCTAGTTAATTGCTAGTGTGTTAAACATGTCTGATTCAGAGGAAGCTACATGTGCTATATGTGCTAATGCCAAAGTGGAGCCCAATAGAAATTTATGTACTAACTGTATTGATGCTACTTTAAATAAAAGTCAATCTGTACAAATTGAACATATTTCACCAAACAACGAGGGGAGAGTTATGCCGACTAACTCGCCTCACGTGTCAGTACCTGCATCTCCCGCTCGGGAGGTGCGTGATATTGTAGCGCCGAGTACATCTGGGCGGCCATTACAAATCACATTACAGGATATGGCTACTGTTATGACTGAAGTTTTGGCTAAATTACCAGAACTGAGAGGTAAGCGTGATCACTCTGGGGTGAGAACAGAGTGCGCTGATAATATTAGGGCCATGTCAGACACTGCGTCACAGGTGGCAGAACATGAGGACGGAGAACTTCATTCTGTGGGTGACGGTTCTGATCCAAACAGACTGGATTCAGATATTTCAAATTTTAAATTTAAGCTGGAAAACCTCCGTGTATTACTAGGGGAGGTATTAGCGGCTCTGAATGATTGTAACACAGTTGCAATACCAGAGAAAATGTGTAGGTTGGATAGATATTTTGCGGTACCGGCGAGTACTGATGTTTTTCCTATACCTAAGAGACTTACTGAAATTGTTACTAAGGAGTGGGATAGACCCGGTGTGCCGTTCTCACCCCCTCCGATATTTAGAAAAATGTTTCCAATAGACGCCACCACACGGGACTTATGGCAAACGGTCCCTAAGGTGGAGGGAGCAGTTTCTACTTTAGCTAAGCGTACCACTATCCCGGTGGAGGATAGCTGTGCTTTTTCAGATCCAATGGATAAAAAATTAGAGGGTTACCTTAAGAAAATGTTTGTTCAACAAGGTTTTATATTGCAACCTCTTGCATGTATTGCGCCTGTCACGGCTGCAGCAGCATTTTGGTTTGAGTCTCTGGAAGAGACACTTGAATCATCTACACTAGATGAGATTACACACAAACTTAAAGCCCTTAAGTTAGCTAACTCATTTATTTCAGATGCCGTAGTACATTTAACTAAACTTACGGCTAAGAATTCCGGATTCGCCATTCAGGCACGCAGAGCACTGTGGCTAAAATCCTGGTCAGCTGATGTTACTTCTAAATCTAAATTGCTTAATATACCTTTCAAAGGGCAGACCTTATTCGGGCCCGGGTAGAAAGAGATTATCGCTGACATTACAGGAGGTAAAGGCCATGCCCTGCCTCAGGACAAAGCCAAAGCTAAGACTAGACAGTCTAATTTTCGTTCCTTTCGTAATTTCAAAGCAGGAACAGCATCAACTTCCTCTGCACCAAAACAGGAAGGAGCTGTTGCTCGCTACAGACAAGGCTGGAAACCTAACCAGTCCTGGAACAAGGGCAAGCAGACCAGGAAACCTGCTGCTGCCCCTAAGACAGCATGAATCGAGGGCCCCCGATCCGGGACCGGATCTAGTGGGGGGCAGACTTTCTCTCTTCGCCCAGGCTTGGGCAAGAGATGTTCAGGATCCCTGGGCGTTAGAGATCATATCTCAGGGATACCTTCTGGACTTCAAATCCTCTCCCCCAAGAGGGAGATTTCATCTGTCAAGGTTGTCAACAAACCAAACAAAGAAGGAAGCGTTTCTACGCTGCGTACAAGATCTTTTATTAATGGGAGTGATCCATCCAGTTCCGCGGTCGGAACAAGGACAAGGGTTTTACTCAAATCTGTTTGTAGTTCCCAAGAAAGAGGGAACTTTCAGGCCAATCTTGGATTTAAAGATCCTAAACAAATTCCTAAGAGTTCCATCGTTCAAGATGGAAACTATTCGAACAATTTTTCCCATGATCCAGGAGGGTCAGTACATGACCACAGTGGATTTAAATGATGCTTACCTTCACATACCGATTCACAGAAATCATTACCGGTATCTAAGGTTTGCCTTTCTAGACAGGCATTACCAGTTTGTAGCTCTTCCATTCGGATTGGCTACGGCTCCAAGAATCTTCACAAAGGTTCTGGGTACTCTTCTGGCGGTACTAAGACCGCGAGGAATTTCGGTAGCTCCGTACCTAGACGACATTCTGATACAAGCTTCAAGCTTTCAAACTGCCAAGTCTCATACAGAGTTAGTACTGGCATTTCTAAGGTCGCATGGATGGAAGGTGAACGAAAAGAAGAGTTCTCTCTTTCCACTCACAAGAGTTCCCTTCTTGGGGACTCTGATAGATTCTGTAGAAATGAAGATTTACCTGACAGAAGACAGGTTAACAAAGCTTCAAAATGCATGCCGTGTCCTTCATTCCATTCAACACCCGTCAGTAGCTCAATGCATGGAGGTGATCGGATTAATGGTAGCGGCAATGGACATAGTCCCCTTTGCACGCCTACATCTCAGACCGCTGCAATTGTGCATGCTAAGTCAGTGGAATGGGGATTACTCAGATTTGTCCCCCACTCTGAATCTGAATCAAGAGACCAGAAATTCTCTTCTATGGTGGCTTTATAGGCCACATCTGTCCAGGGGGATGCCATTCAGCAGGCCAGACTGGACAATTGTAACAACAGACGCCAGCCTACTAGGTTGGGGCGCTGTCTGGAATTCTCTGAAGGCTCAGGGACTATGGAATCAGGAGGAGAGTCTCCTTCCAATAAACATTCTGGAATTGAGAGCAGTTCTCAATGCCCTTCTGGCTTGGCCCCAGTTAACAACTCGGGGGTTCATCAGGTTTCAGTCGGACAACATCACGACTGTAGCTTACATCAACCATCAGGGAGGGACAAGAAGCTCCCTAGCAATGATGGAAGTATCAAAGATAATTCGCTGGGCAGAGTCTCACTCTTGCCACCTGTCTGCAATCCACATCCCGGGAGTGGAGAACTGGGAGGCGGATTTCTTAAGTCGTCAGACTTTTCATCCGGGGGAGTGGGAACTTCATCCGGAGGTCTTTGCCCAAATACTTCGACGTTGGGGCAAACCAGAGATAGATCTCATGGCGTCTCGTCAGAACGCCAAGCTTCCTCGTTACGGGTCCAGATCCAGGGATCCGGGAGCGGTTCTGATAGATGCTCTGACAGCACCTTGGACCTTCAAGATGGCTTATGTGTTTCCACCCTTCCCGATGCTTCCTCGATTGATTGCCAGAATCAAACAGGAGAGAGCATCAGTGATTCTAATAGCACCTGCATGGCCACGCAGGACTTGGTATGCAGATCTAGTGGACATGTCATCCTGTCCGCCTTGGTCTCTACCTCTGAAACAGGACCTTCTGATCCAGGGTCCATTCAAACACCAAAATCTAACTTCTCTGAAGCTGACTGCTTGGAAATTGAACGCTTGATTTTATCAAAACGTGGGTTTTCTGAGCCAGTTATTGATACCTTAATACAGGCTAGGAAGCCTGTTACCAGAAGGATTTACCATAAAATATGGCGTAAATACTTATATTGGTGCGAATCCAAGAGTTACTCATGGAGTAAGGTTAGGATTCCAAGGATATTGTCTTTTCTACAAGAAGGTTTGGAAAAGGGTTTATCCGCTAGTTCCTTAAAGGGACAGATTTCAGCTCTGTCCATTCTTTTACACAAACGTCTGTCAGAAGTTCCGGACGTTCAAGCTTTTTGTCAGGCTTTAGCTAGGATCAAGCCTGTGTTTAAAACTGTTGCTCCGCCATGGAGTTTGAACTTAGTTCTTAATGTTTTACAGGGTGTTCCGTTTGAACCCCTTCATTCCATTGATATCAAGTTGTTATCTTGGAAAGTTCTGTTTTTAATGGCTATTTCCTCGGCTCGAAGAGTCTCTGAGTTATCTGCCTTACATTGTGATTCTCCTTATCTGATTTTTCACTCAGACAAGGTAGTTCTGCGTACTAAACCTGGGTTCCTACCTAAGGTGGTCACTAACAGGAATATCAATCAAGAGATTGTTGTTCCATCTTTGTGTCCTAATCCTTCCTCGAAGAAGGAACGTCTGCTACACAATCTAGATGTAGTCCGTGCCTTGAAATTTTATCTACAGACAACTAAGGATTTTCGTCAAACGTCTTCCCTGTTTGTCGTTTATTCTGGCCAGAGGAGAGGTCAAAAAGCTTCGGCTACCTCTCTCTCTTTTTGGCTTCGTAGCATAATACGATTAGCCTATGAGACTGCTGGACAGCAGCCTCCTGAAAGAATTACAGCTCATTCTACTAGAGCTGTGGCTTCCACTTGGGCCTTTAAGAATGAGGCTTCTGTTGAACAGATTTGCAAGGCTGCAACTTGGTCTTCTCTTCATACTTTTTCCAAATTTTACAAATTTGACACTTTTGCTTCTTCGGAGGCTGTTTTTGGGAGAAAGGTCCTTCAGGCAGTGGTTCCTTCCGTATAAAGAGCCTGCCTGTCCCTCCCGTCATCCGTGTACTTTTGCTTTGGTATTGGTATCCCAGAAGTAATGATGACCCGTGGACTGACCACACTTAACAGGAGAAAACAAAATTTATGCTTACCTGATAAATTCATTTCTCCTGTAGTGTGGTCAGTCCATGGCCCGCCCTGTTTTTTTATGGCAGGCTAAAAAATTTTTGGATTATACTCCAGTCACCACTACACCCTTGGGCTTCTCCTTTCTCGTTGGTCCTTTGGTCGAATGACTGGAGGTGACGTAGAGGGGAGGAGCTATATAGCAGCTCTGCTGGGTGAATCCTCTTGCACTTCCTGTAGGGGAGGAGATAATATCCCAGAAGTAATGATGACCCGTGGACTGACCACACTACAGGAGAAATGAATTTATCAGGTAAGCATAAATTTTGTTTTCTGCAGTAATTTCCAAAGAATGGGATAAATTGGGTAATTCATTTACTCCTTCTAAACGTTTCAAGCAATTATATCCTGTGCCGTCTGACAGATTAGAATTTTGGGACAAAATCCCTAAAGTTGATGGGGCTATTTCTACCCTTGCTAAACGTACTACTATTCCTACGTCAGATGGTACTTCGTTTAAGGATCCTTTAGATAGGAAAATTGAATCCTTTCTAAGAAAAGCTTATCTGTGTTCAGGTAATCTTCTTAGACCTGCTATATCTTTGGCTGATGTTGCTGCAGCTTCAACTTTTTGGTTGGAAACTTTAGCGCAACAAGTAACACATCATGATTCTCATGATATTATTATTCTTCTTCAGCATGCTAATAATTTTATCTGTGATGCCATTTTTGATATTATCAGAGTTGATGTCAGGTTTATGTCTCTAGCTATTTTAGCTAGAAGAGCTTTATGGCTTAAAACTTGGAATGCTGATATGGCTTCTAAATCAACTCTACTTTCTATTTCTTTCCAGGGTAACAAATTATTATTTCAACTGTTACTGGTGGGAAAGGAACTTTTTTACCACAGGATAAAAAATCTAAAGGTAAAAACAGGGCTAATAATCGTTTTCGTTCCTTTCGTTTCAACAAAGAACAAAAGCCTGATCCTTCATCCTCAGGAGCAGTTTCAGTTTGGAAACCATCTCCAGTCTGGAATAAATCCAAGCCAGCTAGAAAGGCAAAGCCTGCTTCTAAGTCCACATGAAGGTGCGGCCCTCATTCCAGCTCAGCTGGTAGGGGGCAGGTTACGTTTTTTCAAGGAAATTTGGATCAATTCTGTTCACAATCTTTGGATTCAGAACATTGTTTCAGAAGGGTACAGAATTGGTTTCCAGATGAGACCTCCTGCAAAGAGATTTTTTCTTTCCCGTGTCCCAGTAAATCCAGTAAAAGCTCAAGCATTTCTGAATTGTGTTTCAGATCTAGAGTTGACTGGAGTAATTATGCCAGTTCCAGTTCTGGAACAGGGGATGGGGTTTTATTCAAATCTCTTCATTGTACCAAAGAAGGAGAATTCCTTCAGACCAGTTCTGGATCTAAAAATATTGAATCGTTATGTAAGGATACCTACGTTCAAGATGGTAACTGTAAGGACTATCTTGCCTTTTGTTCAGCAAGGGAATTATATGTCCACAATAGATTTACAGGATGCATATCTGCATATTCCGATTCATCCAGATCATTATCAGTTCCTGAGATTCTCTTTTCTGGACAAGCATTACCAGTTTGTGGCTCTGCCGTTTGGCCTAGCTACAGCTCCAAGAATTTTTACAAAGGTTCTCGGTGCCCTTCTGTCTGTAATCAGAGAACAGGGTATTGTGGTATTTCCTTATTTGGACGATATCTTGGTACTTGCTCAGTCTTTACATTTAGCAGAATCTCATACGAATCGACTTGTGTTGTTTCTTCAAGATCATGGTTGGAGGATCAATTTACCAAAAAGTTCTTTCTGGGTTTCCAGATAGATTCAGTGTCCATGACTCTGTCTTTAACAGACAAGAGACGTCTAAAATTGATTGCAGCTTGTCGAAACCTTCAGTCACAATCATTCCCTTCGGTAGCCTTATGCATGGAAATTCTAGGTCTTATGACTGCTGCATCGGACGCGATCCCCTTTGCTCGTTTTCACATGCGACCTCTTCAGCTCTGTATGCTGAATCAATGGTGCAAGGATTACACAAAGATATCTCAATTAATATCTTTAAAACCGATTGTTCGACACTCTCTAACGTGGTGGACAGATCACCATCGTTTAATTCAGGGGGCTTCTTTTGTGCTTCCGACCTGGACTGTAATTTCAACAGATGCAAGTCTCACAGGTTGGGGAGCTGTGTGGGGATCTCTGACGGCACAAGGAGTTTGGGAATCTCAGGAGGTGAGATTACCGATCAATATTTTAGAACTCCGTGCAATTTTCAGAGCTCTTCAGTTTTGGCCTCTTCTGAAGAGAGAATCGTTCATTTGTTTTCAGACAGACAATGTCACAACTGTGGCATACATCAATCATCAAGGAGGGACTCACAGTCCTCTGGCTATGAAAGAAGTATCTCGAATTTTGGTTTGGGCGGAATCCAGCTCCTGTCTAATCTCTGCGGTTCATATCCCAGGTATAGACAATTGGGAAGCGGATTATCTCAGTCGCCAAACGTTGCATCCGGGCGAATGGTCTCTTCACCCAGAGGTATTTCTTCAGATTGTTCAAATGTGGGAACTTCCAGAAATAGATCTGATGGCGTCTCATCTAAACAAGAAACTTCCCAGGTATCTGTCCAGATCCCGGGATCCTCAGGCGGAGGCAGTGGATGCATTATCACTTCCTTGGAAGTATCATCCTGCCTATATCTTTCCGCCTCTAGTTCTTCTTCCAAGAGTAATCTCCAAGATTCTGAAGGAATGCTCGTTTGTTCTGCTGGTAGCTCCGGCATGGTCTCACAGGTTTTGGTATGCGGATCTTGTCCGGATGGCCTCTTGCCAACCGTGGACTCTTCCGTTAAGACCAGACCTTCTGTCTCAAGGTCCTTTTTTCCATCAGGATCTGAAATCCTTAAATTTAAAGGTATGGAGATTGAACGCTTGATTCTTGGTCACAGAGGTTTCTCTGACTCTGTGATTAATACTATGTTACAGGCTCGTAAATCTGTATCTAGAGAGATATATTATAGAGTCTGGAAGACTTATATTTCTTGGTGTCTTTCTCATCATTTTTCTTGGCATTCTTTTAGAATACCGAGAATATTACAGTTTCTTCAGGATGGTTTAGATAAGGGTTTGTCTGCAAGTTCCTTGAAAGGACAAATCTCTGCTCTTTCTGTTCTTTTTCACAGAAAGATTTCTATTCTTCCTGATATTCATTGTTTTGTACAAGCTTTGGTTCGTATAAAGCCTGTCATTAAGTCAATTTCTCCTCCTTGGAGTTTGAATTTGGTTCTGGGGGCTCTTCAAGCTCCTCCATTTGAACCTATGCATTCATTGGACATTAAATTACTTTCTTGGAAAGTTTTGTTCCTTTTGGCCATCTCTTCTGCCAGAAGAGTTTCTGAATTATCTGCTCTTTCTTGTGATTCTCCTTTTCTGATTTTTCATCAGGATAAGGCGGTGTTGCGAACTTCTTTTGAATTTTTACCTAAAGTTGTGAATTCCAACAACATTAGTAGAGAAATTGTGGTTCCTTCATTATGTCCTACTCCTAAGAATTCTAAGGAGAAATCGTTGCATTCTTTGGATGTTGTTAGAGCTTTGAAATATTATGTTGAAGCTACTAAATCTTTCCGAAAGACTTCTAGTCTATTTGTTATCTTTTCCGGTTCTAGAAAAGGCCAGAAAGCTTCTGCCATTTCTTTGGCATCTTGGTTGAAATCTTTAATTCATCTTGCCTATGTTGAGTCGGGTAAAACTCCGCCTCAGAAAATTACAGCTCATTCTACTAGGTCAGTTTCTACTTCCTGGGCGTTTAGGAATGAAGCTTCGGTTGATCAGATTTGCAAAGCAGCAACTTGGTCCTCTTTGCATACTTTTACTAAATTCTACCATTTTGATGTATTTTCTTCTTCTGAAGCAGTTTTTGGTAGAAAAGTACTTCAGGCAGCGGTTTCAGTTTGAATCTTCTGCTTATGTTTTTTCATTAAACTTTATTTTGGGTGTGGATTATTTTCAGCAGGAATTGGCTGTCTTTATTTTGTCCCTCCCTCTCTAGTGACTCTTGTGTGGAAAGATCCACATCTTGGGTAGTCATTATCCCATACGTCACTAGCTCATGGACTCTTGCTAATTACATGAAAGAAAACATAATTTATGTAAGAACTTACCTGATAAATTCATTTCTTTCATATTAGCAAGAGTCCATGAGGCCCGCCCTTTTTTTGTGGTGGTTATGATTTTGTATAAAGCACAATTATTCCAATTCCTTATTTTATATGCTTTCGCACTTTTTTATCACCCCACTTCTTGGCTATTCGTTAAACTGAATTGTGGGTGTGGTGAGGGGTGTATTTATAGGCATTTTGAGGTTTGGGAAACTTTGCCCCTCCTGGTAGGAATGTATATCCCATACGTCACTAGCTCATGGACTCTTGCTAATATGAAAGAAATGAATTTATCAGGTAAGTTCTTACATAAATTATGTTATTAATATACTTTTTAACTCTGTGATTATCTTGTATGTAAGCGTCTGCAGACTGCCCCTTATTTCAGTTATTTTGACTTGCATTTTAGCCTATCAGTGCTGACTCCTAGGTAACTCCACAGTAGTAAGCACAATGTTATATATATATATCGCACACATGAGCTAGCACTGTCTAGTTGTAAAAAACTCCAAATAAATTGAGATAAGAGATGACCTTTAAGGGCTTAGAGATTAGCATATGAGCCTACCTAGGTTTAGCTTTCATCAAAGAATACCAAGAGAACAAAGCAAATTTGATGATAAAAGTAAATTGCATGCCCTATCTGAATCATGAGTTTAATATTGACTAGACTGTCCCTTTAAGTGACAATACATGCATTACTCATGTATATCCCAAAGAGATGTTGTTTTTGGATAATAGATGTTTGTTTTGGTGCAGGAAAAGAGTAAAATGTTTACACTGTTTCAGTGCAGCTTTCCATCTAATTTCTCGCATCTGGATAGCGTTTCATATTGCTCGCAATGCATAGGCATGAATGTGTGTGTTATACTAGTGTGAATCAGATGTCATATTTATTGCTGCATTATGTCACACCTTCAGGCCTTCAGGGAACCCAGTGCAGCACAGTGGAAATGCCCCAAGCGACTCTCCATCTGTGCACGAATCCCCCCATCCTCTGCTGTCTGCAACTGAGCCAACCTCCAGGTTATCTAGTGACGAGGGTGAAGGGGACGAAAAAGAAGAACCTGCTGAAAGACTGGACTGTCATTATTCAGACCACCATCCTCGACCGGCAGCTGTAAGTTTTCATGTTTGCCTGTCAGGAAGTTAGTCGTTTTTTAGGAAGCAATGAGTAGAATTTCCATTATATATTTTAAGAGCTAGACATAAGATTTTATTAGCCATGATTTTTTTAGACCCTTGATAATGATAAAGCATCAAATATAAATCTATTACAGTAAAAAATGTATTATAATCACTTGTTGCAATTCATTTTTCTCAGTGTTGCAAGGAAAATATGGAAGGAATAGACAAGTCTGCTAATATGCAATAGGTTAAAGTAGGGTTTTTCTGTCCTCAGACCTCCCTAACGGCCAGATTTTGAAGATTATCTTGGGGGAGGGTAGGTTAATAACTATCGGCTAGATTACGAGTTTTGCGTTATGAGCGGCTCGATGCTAACTTGCAAGTTATTTCCACTGCTCACCTCCCTATAGCGCTGCTTTAACAGGTTTGCAAAAATCCGGCTTTAGTAGGCAATATGTGAGCGTTGAGCAAAATTAAGCTCCATAACGCACCCAAATACTAGCGCTGCTTTGAGCTGGTTTTACGTGCTCGTGCACGATTTCCCCATAGACATCAATGGGGAGAGCCGGCTAAAAAAAAGCCTAACACCTGCAATAAAGGAGCATAAAGCTCCGTAAAGGCAGCCCCATTGATTCCTATGGGGAAACAAAATTTATGTTTACACCATAACATAAACCCCAAGTCTAATCACCCCTAATCTTCTGCCCCCGACATCGCCTACACCTACATTATATTTATTAACCCCTAATCTGCTGCCCCCAACATCGCAGACACCTACATTATATTTAACCCCTAATCTGCTGCCCCCGACATCACAGACACCTACATTATATTTATTAACCCCTAATCTGCTGCCCCTGACATCGCCAACACCTACATTATATTTATTAACCCCTAATCTTCCGCCCCCTACATCGCCGACACCTACATTATATTTATAAACCCCTAATCTGCTGCCCCCAACATCGCAGACACCTACATTATATTTATTAACCCCTAATCTGCTGCCCCCGACATCACAGACACCTACATTATATTAACCCCTAATCTGCTGCCCCTGACATCGCCGACACCTACATTATATTTATTAACCCCTAATCTTCCGTCCCCTACATCGCCGACACCTACATTATATTTATAAACCCCTAATCTGCTGCCCCCGACATCGCAGACACCTACATTATATTTATTAACTCCTAATCTGCTGCCCCCGACATCGCCGACACCTACATTACATTTATTAACCCTAATCTGCTGCCCCCGACATCGCCGACACCTACATTACATTTATTAACCCTAATCTGCTGCCACCGACATCGCCGACACCTACATTACACTTATTAACCCCTAATCTGCCGCCCCCGATGTAGCTGCCACCTACACTAGTTATTAACCCCTAATCTTCCACCTCCTACATTAGTTATTAACCCCTAATCTGCCGCCCCAGACATCGCCGCCACCTACCTACCCCCTAATCTTCCGGCCCCCAATGTCGCTGCCACTATACTAAAGTTATTAACCCCAAGTCTAACCCTTACACCCACTAACTTTAATGTAATTAAAATAAATCTAAATAAAACCTACTATCAATAACTAAATAATTCCTATTTAAAACTAAATACTTACCTGTAAAATAAAACCTAAGCTAGCTGCAATATAACTAATAGTTACATGGTATCTATCTTAGGTTTTATTTTTATTTCACAGGTAAGTTTGTATTTATTTTAAATTGGTAGACTAGTTAGTAAATAGTTATTAACTATTTACTAGCTACCTAGCTAAAATAAATACAAATTTACCAGTAAAATAAAACCTAACCTGAGTTACACTAAAACCTAACCTTACACTACAATTAAATAAATTACTTTAATTAAATACAATTAACTAAATTACAAAAAACCCCCACCAAATTACACAAAATAAAAAAAGAAATTATCAAATATTGTAACTTATTACACCTAATCTAATAGCCCTATCAAAATAAAAAAGCCCCCCCCAAAAAATAAAAAAACCCTAGCCTAAACTAAACTGCCAATAGCCTTTAAAAGGGCCTTTTGCGGGGCATTGCCCCAAAGAAATCCACTCTTTTACCTATAAAAAAATACAAACACCCCCCCAACAGTAAAACCCACTACCCACACAACCAAACCCCCCAAATAAAAACCTACCTAAAAAACCTAAGCTCCCCATTGCCCTAAAAAGGGCATTTGGATGGGCATTGCCCTTAAAAGGGCATTTAGCTCTTTTTCAGCCCAAACCCTAAGCTAAAAATAAAACCCACCCAATAAACCCTTAAAAAAAAACTAACACTAACCCCCGAAGATCCACTTACAGTTTTTGAAGACCCGACATCCATCCTCAGCGAAGCCGGCAGAAGTCTTCATCCAAGCGGGCTGAAGTCTTTATCCAAGCCGGCAGAAGTCTTCATCCAGACGGCATCTTCTATCTTCATCCATCCGGCGCGGAGCATCCTCTTCTTCCGACGGCTCCTCTCGAATGAAGGTTCTTTTAAGTGACGTCATCCAAGATGGCATCCCTTGAATTCTGGCTGATAGAATTCTGTCAGTCAATTGGAATTAAAGGTGAAAAAATCCTATTGGCTGATTGGAACAGCCAATAGAATGCGAGCTCAATCCTATTGGCTGATTGGATCAGTCAATAGGATTGAAGCTCAATCCTATTGGCTGATTGGATCAGCCAATATGATTTTTTTCACCTTTAATTCCGATTGGCTGACAGAATTCTATCAGCCAATCGGAATTCAAGGGACGCCATCTTGGATGACATCACCTTCATTCGAGAAGAGCCGTCGGAAGAAGAGGATGCTCCGCACCGGATGTCTTGAAGATGGAGCCGCTCTACGCCGGATGGATGAAGATAGAAGATGCTGTCTGGATGAAGACTTCTGCCCGCTTGGATGAAGACTTCTGCCCGCTTGGATGAAGACTTTGGGGGGATTGGTTGTGTGGGTGGTGGGTTTTAATGTTGGGGCCATTGGCAGTTTATTGTAGACTAGGGGTTTTTTTATTTCGGGGCTATTAGATTAGGTGTAATTAGTTTAAATATTTGATCATTTCTTTGTGAAATAATGTATTCAAAGCAAAGCTTTAGAAAAATAGGTTGATGTAACTTGTATTCATCTTTTACATTTTGAAGTAATAAGTGTAAAATATTTTAGTATCTACAAAGGAATGGTGTCTCTATGTTGGAACCTAGATTTACCTCCTCTAATTTTGTCTCTGATGGCAATTGGAGACACATCTATGGCTGTGTGAAATACACCAATGTTAATCATTTCATGTATCAGGGTTTAATGTCCCTTTAACATTTCTATACTCTACATAGCCATTTTTGCACATTTTATATGTCGTAATTAACAGAAGAGATTAGATAAGAGAAACCTAGGTTTCGACATGACAACTCTCCTAACTTTATAGAATTGGAAATCCCACAAGTTAAATTACGGGGAACATGTGACGAAATAAATAATATATATTGAATAGGTTATTCCCCCCCCCCAACACATAACACATTTTATATTACATTCTCAGTGTTTAATAACCCTTTAAGAGAAAAAATTAGTAGTACAGGTGTTAAATATTTTAATAGGCTTTGCAAAGTAAAGTACATTAAAATATCCTTTAGCCTCTCATTTTTTTCAAGCATTCTTATTCACTGATTGGTGCATATGATCTAGATTGTGCTAGATTGACAGACATGTGCATGGTGCACACTCGCCAATAAGGGTGCATGCACAATATGCTAGTCTTGGCGTTAAAGGGACAGCATACACCGATTTTCAGATAACTGCATGTAATATACACAAATATAAAGAAGAATATGCACGGATAATACTGATCTAAAAATCCTGTGTAAAACCTTTTAAAAACTTAGACACCCCACCCCCCATCCCTTCCCTGCACATGAAAAGACAGATTAGACAAACAGGAGCCAGCAGGAGTCTGTAAACGCATGTATACATGTGACACTTTGGGGCTTGGTTAGGAGTCTGAAAATCAGCACAATGTATTAAAAATAAGCAAAACTATGCATTGTTACAAAAACACTCCCAGGTGGGCTACATAAATGGATCATCTACAAAACATTTATGCAAAGAAAAATCTAGTGTACAATATCCCTTTAAAAACAGCTAATGCCCTTTTTCAAACACATTGTTGCAAAGTGGATTAAAATAGGGAACTGGTACTGTACTGTCTAGCATGATAATTACTTTTATGTCCCTTTAAATCGTATAAGATATGAATGGTTTTACTTATTAAAGGGACAGTTCACCCAAAAACTTTCTCCCCTTTAAATTATTCCCAATGATCCTTTTTACCTGCTAGAGTGTATTAAATTGGTTGCAAGTAGCTCCTTTACTCATATTTCAGCATTTGAAATAGCTGATTTAGCTTGTGGTTTCCCAACCTATACTGAAAGTTTTGATACTGGCGTATATGCTATTGACAAGCCTAAGTAAACACAGCCAGCAGAAGAGATTACACCATCAGTGGGGGGCATGATCGTTAAGTAATAAAATGATAATTTTCCATTGTTCTCTCTATGTATTGAGCTTTGGTGTTCCAGACAAATATAAGATAAGGAAGCAAGTCTGTGTACATGAAAGTGATAACATAATGATATCTGATATTACCTGAAGCTCAACCCATTGTAATAGGCTGTGGTTTCAAAGCACAAAATCAGCTACTTCAGATACACCAATGAACCCGAAAATGCAATTTTTCAAATATTTTATACTCTGCAGTTGGTATTACAAGTCATTTAAAATACATTTATAGAAAAACAATTTTACAGTGTACTGTCCCTTTAACTGTGTTGGTGCTCTATTTCTTTAAACTTTCTTAAAGGGACATTAAACACTAAATAAATGCTACATAAAATGATACATTCATTGAAAAAATAGTCTTAGAATAACATGTAAATTTATTTTTTAAAGTTTCATTAGTTGTTTAAATATTGACAAAATAAGGGTAAGGTTTTAGTGTCTATAAAACAATGGGAGCTGCCATTTTGTAACTTAGGTTACCTTCTCTGCTGTGGCCAATTAGAGACAGTTATAAATAGGTCACTAGAGTGTGCAGCTAATGGCTGTGTGGAATATAACCGTGTTCTGCACTTCCATTTCTAACAGGAACTGAAAAGCTGACAAAAATAAATAGTGAAAGTATATTGTAGAATTTTTTATATATTTATATACATATATACAGTTTAGCATTTTATATTACTATCTCAAAGTGTTTAATGTCCCTTTAAATTACCAAGTGCTAATCATTATTAATACAACCTATAAATCAAATAGTTTGTATTGATGCAGATCTTCACATACCACAGCGTTCCTTATCATATCTCTGCAAATTGTAAGGTTCTATGGATACGAAGGGCAACCTCCAACAGGGGATCAATTTAAAAGTTTCATGCTCCGATTCTTTTTAAGAACAGTATTTGTGCTCCTGCTGTTTATAATTGCGTTGTTAATGGTTGCTTTTGATTAGAAACATATTAACCACAGATTTTGTTATTATTAAAGGGACAGTATACTGTAAAATAGTTTTTCCCTTAATGTGTTTACAATTGCTTTTTTTACCAACTGTAGAGTAAAAAATGTATGAAAATTTGCTTTTTAAGGTTTATTTGTGTATATTAAAGCTCTGATTTTGTGTTTTGAAGCCACAGCCTAATAAAATAGGTTGAGCTTGTAGGTATAATCAGATCTCATTACTGTATCACATTGTGCACATATACCTGCTTCTTTAGCTTATATCTGTCCTTAAAACAATCACCAATACTTTGAGAGAACAATGGAAAATAAGCATTTTATTATCTTATCTCTGCTTTATCACACTGGGAGTGTAATTTCTTCTGCTGGCTGTGTTTACAAAGCTTATCTATAGCTGGTACGCGCGGCCACAAACTTTCTGAATAGGTGGGGATACCACATGCTAAATCAACTATTTCAAATGCCAATATAAGGGTAAAGGAGCTACTTGTAAACAATTTAATACACTCCAGCAGGTAAAGTGGATCATTGGGAACAAATTAAAGGGGAGAAATTTTTTGAGTAAACTGTCCCTTTAAGTGCCATGTGCTACTTTGCAAGGACTTGTTTCTATTTATACCCAATTTTCCCAAAATAGAAAGTAAATTTGCAGCTTGTGAACCAATTCATCAATTTAATTTCAGCACTTTGTATTTTTTTTATTTTATTTATTTATGTATTATTATTATTCTAGTATTGCGCCTTTGGAAGTCGACAGATTGGAAGAGGATATTACGTCTTCGACAAGCGGTGGGACCACATCAGATGTGCACTTAACTTCATGGTGGACAAGCATCTGAACTCACAGATGTGGAGGTATATGAACATGTGTGCATGTTTAGTCTCTTGTTAAAGTGATGGTAAATCCTAGCGTTTGAAAAACGCTAATATTTATCTGTGCTGTAAATAAAAGGGACCTTCAGTCGTCAAGTTTAAATAAATGTATGAAACAAATACTTCTTTTTTTTTTTTTTTTTGCAATGTTATTCCTAAACTAAGCTCCTCCTGTCGCCCAAAGCAAAAAATATTTTTTTCAATGAGGTGATGTTTCTCCACCTCTTAGCCAATAACCGTGCTAGCCATAGGACACTGATGCACGGCTATTGGCTAAGAGGTGTAAATGTCACCTTGTTGAAAAAAATGAAGTTGGCTGTGGGCGAACGGAAGTGCTTAGTTTAGGAATAGTATTGCGACAAAATAAAGGTACTTGCTTAATACATTTATTTAAACTTCATGACTGAAGGTCCATTTTATTTATAGTACTGATAAATCACTAGGATTTACCATCACTTTAAAGGGAGATTCTAAACCATAAACGACATGCTCTGATTTGTAAGATAAACACATATGTAAGGTAAAGTCCTGCTTGGGAACCGCAATCTTTATTATGTCACCAGCCATCCAGGACTTTACCTTTATATTTAACCCCTTTGTGGAGGTTAAACACATTTTACATATGGTTGTTTAATGCAAAAATGACTTTAATGCAAATTAGAGCATGTTATTTTTTGCTTCAGCGCATCCCTTTAAAAGCAGTAGATATCAAAGGGGCATCGCACTCAAACATTTTCTTTTGTAGGAACAGAGGAATTGCAGGTGAGCTGTTACTTAGAGAGCTTACACTCTAACTGGATGATTTATTGCATTAATCATAAAACCGCTGTGTAGCATGTTGTAGCATTATGATTATGGATCTTGCAGGAAAAACTCCATCCTGTCTGTGGGCAATGGAAAAAATATAATTTCTTTTACAAGATACGATGAGTCCACGGATTTCATCCTTGTAGGATATCGCCTCCTGGTCAGCAGGAGGAGACAAAGAGCTCCACAGCAGAGCTGCATAAATAGCTCCTCCCTTCCCTCCCAACCCAGTCATTCTCTTTGCCTGCGTTAGTGATAGGAAGAGGTAAAGTGAGGTGTTAGTTTGGATACTTCAATCAAGAGTTTTTTGTTTTTAAATGCTGCCAAAATGTACTATTTTACTATAGGACAGCCTCTGGAGTGATAGCCTTTCAGACTGTGGGAACTGGTGGAGTTTTAGCTTCACTGCACCTCCCATACCTGTGCTGCTCTTCTGTGTATGGTCTTAGAGAATGTTAACTAAGACCCTTCTGCCTTCACAGGACCTCAGGAGGAAGAGTGGACTTCTTGACACTGTGAGAATATCATGCTGTTCCTCAGCATGGAGTTAAGCGCAGTCTTTTACTCTGGGGCTCTGCAGCATATCTCAGAACCGACTGTACTCTGGCTTTGATATTGGGGGCTATGGGCCTAAGGGCTTCCCTTGGACAGTATGTAGGTTCTCATTAGCTTGAGATGAATGAGAACCGACATACTGATTAATATCCAGACACTCTGGCATTTAGAATTTAGCCTAGAAGTGCTGGGACATTATGTGGGTATGTACCTGTATTGTATTGGGCTTGGCTCTATTATCTTTATTATATTATAGAGATTGCTGACGCTGGGGGTAGTGCTGGCGTTGGAGAAGTGTTTTACTAGATTCCGGTACATGGCGGTACTGTACTTATTTTTCCCGGGGTTTGTGTGGCATGTTTCCGCCCACGAGGGGTGGGGCTTAGTGTTGCACGCTTAGCCGTGCAGTTTCTTACTCGACTGAGTTCCGGTTGGCAGCATCTCCTCACGGCTCCTAAGCCTGCTTGTTGTAGAATCTTACAAACTATCTTAGGGACGCCGTTCTAGAGGAGTTAAGATTGGTCACGTGGAGGCAGGTAGGAGCCGCAGCGGAACTGCGGCAGGGTGACTGCTTAATTTTTTCTGGAATTCCAGTGTTACATTTATAAGGCTCACATTCAGGGAGTGTGGGATATAAATATATACAGCTTTATCTCTGCATATTTATATATCGGGCTTTAATTAGAAGGTTGTTTTTTTCTTAACATTTTTTTTTTATTATAAGTTCATCTGACTGATGGGGGGACGGAGCCAGCCACTGAGGAGAAAAGACGCACACTACATGAGCTCCTGCAAAAATTATCAACTCTGGGGATATGATTACCTGACCCTTACAAAGTTTATGGTTTACACTTGTAATTAGGCTACGCTGCTTCTGTGGAGACTCATTTGGCAGGTTTTGAACTATCCGTTACAGCAACCATTTGAATCTACACTGACCTGAGCGACCACGAGGCAGCAGTGCTAGATGACTGCATAGACGCAGCTCGATACTAGCAAATATGGAGGACTTCTACATTAAGGTGCAACAGCTACTAGCTGAATTTCGGGAGAAGATATATTGCAGCCTTGACACTTCAATCCTTTCAACTAACGCTCAATCTAAGGAAGGGTGCAGCCTAACCCTAGTAGAGACTATTACCGCAGATCCTGTAGCAGACTATGTGAGCCCTCAATATTATGGGAAAGGATTTCCATCTGAACTGAAGCCTGACCGTTTTAAACAGCTCCCGGGTAAACATAAGAGGCGAGACTCGCAGGCTTCCTACCGAGCTGATGGCGATGTGAATGCATTGATGGGCTGGGATGCGGCCGCTTCGCTTCTCTATGTGAAACCTCCCTTGCAAGTTGCCCGCCTGAGAATGCCTGAGGGATTCGCATTAAGGAGAGGTTCTACATTCAAGGCCTTCTTTGGGGCGAGTATTAGAGCCGGGGATGATTTACGGCGATTTACTGGAGTTATTACTCACATGATTGGCCTCGCGGGGACTCTTGCAAATGTCGGACAAACATGGCTGTACCCGTGGCTTTTTGTGAGTTTTGTGTTTCATTATCTCCTGCACATATGACTAATCTTACATCCTGGCCACACACTGGTACATATTTCTGGTATAGGATTCTCTTATGTGACTACTATACTGCTATCTTGTCTATTAAGGTAATAACAGATCTAAAATCCATAATATACCGCTAGTATTGTTAGAACTTTCCCATCAGACCTCATGTTACCAGCCTTGATATTTATCTAAAATGTTTGATGAGTCATTATTTGAGGTTTACCTGTTCAGCCTATGATACTCTACAATTTAAATGCCTCCTCAGCTATATACCCCATTCATCGCATTCAACTTCCCACCTCCCCCCCATCCCCATAATGAACCTCCTAATTCAGGAGGTCTAACTACGCGGCTTCTCTTGTCTATGCCGCAATCTACCTACCTATACTTATAATTCTTACCATGTTATCTACATAGTAGAACCATATTTTCATTTTTGCTTTCACTTAACATGTCAATTGCCCAACTAACTCGAGCTCATTGGTCTAAATATGATCATTCACACTGCTAATTAAGAAAACGAGGTTCCAGTTTTCTGTTTTTTTTCTAATAGGATACTTCATATTGAGAATTTTATCTTTTTACATATATAGAAATTGTTAAATTGAAATGTAACATCTCTATTTGTTTTACTGATGTGATGTTTAATTTAAGTTGCATTGTTCTCGCACAACCTCAATTTAAAAAAAAAAGTTAATCTGACTGATTTTTACAATATATTATCAGTATTTTGACCAAGCTTGCCTTTGCTTATGTTATCATGGATGACATTGAACAAAGTACATGTCCTATGTGTTTAGATGCCATTGTGGAACCCCCTGTTACGCTTTGTCCCTCATGTATTGAAAGGGCTTTACAGTGTAAAGAACAAATTTTCTTTAATAAAGATGTATCTAAGGAATATTCTCAGACTGATGAGATTCAGGGTATGCCGCAACTTTCTCCCCAAGCGTCACAGCCTTTAACGCCCGCTCAAGCGACGCCGTGTTCTTCAACTGTGTCTGCCTCATTCACTCTGCAGGATATGGCTGCAGTTATGTCATCCACTCTTTCAGAAGTTTTATCTAAGTTACCAGCTTTGCAAGGTAAACACAGTAGGAAAGAGGCCCAGGTGGTCCCTGCGACTTCTGATGCTTTGATGGCGATCTCCGATGTACCCTCTCAGGGCTCTGAATTAGGGGGTATGGAGGCTTCAGGATTCAGGAAGTGCATTACCCCAGACAGATTCGGAAGTGATGTCTTTCAGGTTTAAGCTTGAACACCTCCGCCTGTTACTACGGGAGGTATGGTGACTGGACGACTGTGACTCTATTGTGGTCCCTCCAGAGAAATTGAGTACGATGGACAGATACTTAGAGGTCCCTTCTTATTCTGACGTTTTTCCGGTTCCTAAGAGAATTTCAGAAATTATTGCTAGGGAATGGGAAAGACCGGGTATCCCGTTCTCCCCTTCCCCTATGTTTAAGAAAATGTACCCTATAGCTGACGCCGTGCGGGATTCTTGGCAGACGATCCCTAAGGTGGAGGGAGCTATCTCTACCCTGGCTAAGCGTACAACTATCCCTATCGAGGACAGTTGTGCTTTCAAAGACCCCATGGATAAGAAGTTGGAGGGTCTTCTCAAAAAACTTTATGTTCATCAAGGTTTTCTTTTGCAACCGACGGCCTGCATTGTAACAGTCACAACTGCGGCTGCCTTTTGGTTTGACGCTCTAGAAGAGTCCCTTAGGACTGAGACTTCTTTAGAGGAAATACAGGATAGAATTAAGGCCCTTAAGCTGGCTAATTCTTTTATTACGGATGCCTCCTTTCAGATCACCAAATTGGCGGCTAAGAATTCAGGATTCTCCATCTTAGCACGAAGAGCCTTATGGCTAAAATCTTGGTCTGCGGATGTGTCCTCTAAATCTAAGCTCTTGGCTATTCCTTTCAAGGGAAAGACCCTGTTCGGGCCTGACTTGAAGTAGATCATTTCTGACATTACAGGTGGTAAGGGTCATCTCCTCCCTCAAGATAAGACATCTAAGCAAAGGGGACGACAGAGTAATTTTCGTTCCTTTCGAAATTTCAATGGAATCCCCTCTTCCACTAAACAGGAAGGGAATTTTTCTCAAGCCAAGTCCACCTGGAGACCCAACCAGGCCTAAGGGTAAACCAGGACAAGGGTAAACAACCCAAGAAAAATAAAGATCAAAGTAGTGAGTAAGTCTCCAGCGCCATAGAGTATTACTACTGTAGCTCCTATATGCAAGATCTCTTGACCAGATCTTTTTAGAAACAAAAAGGTAGTAGCTGAAAGGAGCGCTGAGATGACCTAAAAAAGGGATCTCTGCTAAGTAGGGTCAGGGAAGATTCTATTTAATTCAAAACCCAAACCTTTACGATTAAAAGTTATACGTATTTATTATACAAATGAAATAAGAAAGAAAAGAAAGATTTCCAATAATAAATGACAATGATGTTAAGCATTGACAATCCTAAATCACAATGGTATTAAGCATTGCATCCTATTGAACCCTAATTAAATACATTGAAAATAGGGTATACAGTGAAAAAAATAAGTTATACAAATAAAAAATTTATGTGCATTTGCTCATACAAATAGTGGAAAAATTCAAATATCCAATAGAAAAAATATAAAAATAGAAAAAATAGGTGTACACCTACAAAAATTATAGTGTCAATTTCCTTGTGAGTTGTGAAAAAATGTAAAAATAATATTGTGAAAAGTGAAAGTTAATAGCAAATAATCCCTTGATAAAAAAATGAAAAAATCCAAAATCTTCTGTGATGTAAAAAGTTATTGTGTAAAAAGTGAAAGTTAATAGCGAAAGTTAATAGCGAATATTCCCTTGTTGGAAAATCCAAAGATTTTTCTATGTGATAGTGTATCCAATTTTGTAGTGGTATTTGATTCCTAATGTTCCTAATAATCCATTATTCGAAATACTGTTTTCAAAACTTCTTCATTGTCCTAAATAGAAAATAAAAATACATAGTGCAATATTGTCTTGTAAATGTGGCTAAAATAGGTAAAAAAAACTCACCAGATAGGGACCTGAGCCGTTTATACCAGTAAATGTCTACGCGTTTCAATCCTACTGGATCTTTCTCAAGACTGGTATGGCTCTATTATGTCCCTTGTTTAAATAGGGTGTTTGTCTCAAAAGAACCGCCAAACAAATTTTAGCGCCAAAAATGCGATCTATTCATTGGTCCATTTGGACCCGTATTTGGTGTTATTACAGAGCTGTTGTACTGATCCGGATGTTTTTATTAAACCGGATGTATGCTACTGTGTTCTTACTTCTCTATCCGCGGTCCTCTGTGGGAACTCGCGGTTGAATATTGTTTGCGCTTAAGAAACGAAACCGGAAGTGGCGTTCTGTGTATGACGTCACTTCCGGAGTTTCGTTTTCTGTCAGTTGGAGGAAATAATATTCCTGTGCGGTATAATGGCTCAAGTCCCTTATCGGGAGTTAAACTACCTTACAATCTATAGCCACATGTTCTTATAATGGCATCCATTCAGATAACATAATAATCTAAATGTATAATTGTTAATGCGGTTTCCCTTATATTCCTAATCATTGCTAAATACTAAAAATGTATCAATTAATAATGCATCAATTACTACTCGTATATTTAAAACTCGTATATTTAAATAATACTCGTATATTTAAAACTTGTATATTTAAAACACATCATTTAGTTAAAAACACGCAATAAAATAAATAAATATATGAATATATACAACCAGATAAATATAATATCATATAAATAGATGTTGAAATGAGTTTGCGATGTGCCCTTAAAACCTTTTTGTGTGATACCTTTTGTATAGATACATCTGCAAATCATTACAACCAATGATATAAGTATATATTATAAATATAAAAAATATATATTTTAAAAATGTAAAATTGTAAAAATAATAATATGAAGAGCCACATGTGATGTTACATTTTTAAAAAATGTGTCCAAAAATGTTTGACAATAAGAAACAGATAAAAATGGAGTAATCAGTCCATATAGAGTTCCTTATGGTATGCTAGAAATCAATTTTATATAAAAAAATTTAATTTTATATAAAACATTTATGTAAAAAATTGGATAAAAGACTTTTTTTAAAAAATTGGGTAAAAGACCTTTTAAAACTTGTTAAAAAACTTTTAAAAAACTTTTTGAAAGGAGAGTGTAAAAGATTATAAGAGTTAATCAAAGTTAAAAATGGAGAATTAAAACGGGGTTTTGGCTTTTCTTATATTAGATGTAATATTTCTGTATTGCCATTAAAACCCTTGGGGAATATACAGTCCAAATTAAAGATCCACTTGGACTCTTCTCTCAAAAGTGACTTTTCAAAGTCCCCTCCTCTCCAATTCTTCCTGATTTTACTTACTCCCATATATCTAAAAGTTTTATTGGAGCTGTCGTGGACTTCTTTGAAATGTTTATACAGGGGAAAATCATCCTTTTTCCATTTAATCTGTAACAGGTGTTCTCTTATCCTGTCTTTCCTAGAGGTTTGACCTATATATTGAAGTCCGCATCCACACTCTATTAGATATATAATGCCACTATCTTGGCATTTGATCATATCTCTTATGTTAAAAACCTCTCCTGAAATTTTAGATTTAAAAGTCCTTGTTTTTCTACCATGTTTACACGCTTTACATAAATGACATGGGAAAAAACCTTTTAGTTGTTTACCAAAAATGTCATTTGCTTTATTCTTCGTAGTCTTTGGGACACTTGGTGCAAGAATGCTTTTTAAATTTCTTGTCTTCCTGTAGATGAACCTGGGAGTTTCATTCAGGTCTTTTCCAATGATGTTATCTTCCTTTAAATAGTGCCAATTTTTTCATATGATGTTTTCAATTAGGAATCGATTCTCACTATATTCAGTTATGAATGGTACTTCCAATCCTTTAACGTCTTCACTTGTTTTTCGTGATTTATATTGCAACATCGGTTTCCTATCCATGTTCTCGATTTCTTCTATGGTCTTGTCCAAGTTGTTTTCTTTGTATCCCCTTTCTAGGAATCTCTTCTTTATAATCTTTGACTGCTCCCTCCATTTTTCGTCATCTGAGCAATTCTTCCTTATCCTCATCATTTGACCTTTAGGAATGTTAGACTTCCATCTTTGGAGGTGACAACTTGTTTGATGAATATAATTGCAACAATCCACTTCTTTGAAATATGTTGCAGTAGATATCTTGCCTTTCTTCACATATATGTCTAAATCCAAAAAGTGGATGTTCTCCTTACTTAATTCGTAAGTGAATCTTAAATTTGCGGTATTCTTATTCATCACATGTATAGTGTGTTCCAAATCTTCAATGCTCCCCTTCCACACTATTAGAATATCGTCTATATACCTTTTGAAGAGGACCAGGTCTGCGCCTGCTGGGCAGGAGTCCCAGAAAAGGTTCTCCCAAGTTTTAAAAGGTCTTTTACCCAATTTTTTTAAAAAGTCTTTTATCCAATTTTTTACATAAATTTTTTATATAAAATTAAAATTTTTTATATAAAATTGATTTCTAGCATACCATAAGGAACTCTATATGGACTGATTACTCCATTTTTATCTATTTCTTATTGTCAAACATTTTTGGACACATTTTTTAAAAATGTAACATCACATGTGGCTCTACATATTATTATTTTTACAATTTTACATTTTTACAATTTTAAAATATATATTTTTTATATTTATAATTTATACTTATATCATTGGTTGTAATGATTTGCAGATGTATCTATACAAAAGGTATCACACAAAAAGGTTTTAAGGGCACATCGCAAACTCATTTCAACATCTATTTATATGATATTATATTTAACTGGTTGTATATATTCATATATTTATTTATTTTATTGCGTGTTTTTAACTAAATGATGTGTTTTAAATATACGAGTTTTAAATATACGAGTATTATTTAAATATACGAGTTTTAAATATACGAGTAGTAATTGATGCATTATTAATTGATACATTTTTAGTATTTAGCAATGATTAGGAATATAAGGGAAACCGCATTAACAATTATACATTTAGATTATTATGTTATCCGAATGGATGCCATTATAAGAACATGTGGCTATAGATTGTAAGGTAGTTTAACTCCCGATAAGGGACTTGAGCCATTATACCGCACAGGAATATTATTTCCTCCAACTGACAGAAAACGAAACTCCGGAAGTGACGTCATACACAGAACGCCACTTCCGGTTTCGTTTCTTAAAGGGACATAATACTCATATGCTAAATCACTTGAAAATGATGCAGTATAATTGTAAAAAGCTGACAGGAAAATATCACCTGAGCATCTCTATGTAAAAAAGGAAGATATTTTACCTCACAATCTCCTCAGCTCAGCAGAGTTAGTTCTGTGTAAAAAGTTATACTCAGCTGCTTCCAGCTGCAGGTAAACAAATTTAAAAAAATGAAGAAATGAACAGCAGCCAATCAGCATCAGCAGTGCTGAGGTCATGAACTCTTACTGTGATCTCATGAGATTTGACTTAACTCTCATGAGATTTCATAGTAAGCTTCCTTTACCTGATTGGTGAAATAATATGAGAGTGCACGATGCTAGTCCCTTCAGATGTCCCAGGACAAACACACTAAAATGCTGCTTAGAAATCCTTTACAATGGGAGGTGGCTACTGAGGAACTTTTGAGGTAAAATATCTTTCTTTTTTACATAGAGATGTTCAGGTGATATTTTCTAATCAGCTTTTTACAGCTATGCTGCATCACTTTCAAGTGTTTAAACATTTGGGTATTATGGCCCTTTAAGCGCAAACAATATTCAACCGCGAGTTCCCACAGAGGACCGCGGATAGAGAAGTAAGAACACAGTAGCATACATCCGGTTTAATAAAAACATCCGGATCAGTACAACAGCTCTGTAATAACACCAAATACGGGTCCAAATGGACCAATGAATAGATCGCATTTTTGGCGCTAAAATTTGTTTGGCGTTTTTTTTTTTAGACAAACACCCTATTTAAACAAGGGACATAATAGAGCCATACCAGTCTTGAGAAAGATCCAGTAGGATTGAAACGCGTAGACATTTACTGGTATTAACGGCTCAGGTCCCTATCTGGTGAGTTTTTTACATATTTTAGCCACATTTACAAGACAATATTGCACTATGTATTTTTATTTTATATTTAGGACAATGAAGAAGTTTTGAAAACAGCATTTCGAATAATGGATTATTAGGAACATTAGGAATCAAATACCACTACAAAATTGGATACACTATCACATAGAAAAATCTTTGGATTTTCCAACAAGGGAATATTCGCTATTAACTTTCACTTTTTACACAATAACTTTTTACATCACAGAAGATTTTGGATTTTTTCATTTTTTTATCAAGGGATTATTTGCTATTAACTTTCACTTTTCACAATATTATTTTTACATTTTTTCACAACTCACAAGGAAATTGACACTATAATTTTTGTAGGTGTACACCTATTTTTTCTATTTTTTCTATTGGATATTTGAATTTTTCCACTATTTGTATGAGCAAATGCACATAATTTTTTTATTTGTATAACTTATTTTTTTCACTGTATACCCTATTTTCAATGTATTTAATTAGGGTTCAATAGGATGCAATGCTTAATACCATTGTGATTTAGGATTGTCAATGCTTAACATCATTGTCATTTATTATTGGAAATCTTTCTTTTCTTTTCTTTTTTTTCTTATTTTATTTGTATAATAAATACGTATAACTTTTAATTGTAAAGGTTTGGGTTTTGAATTAAATAGAATCTTCACTGACCCTACTTAGCAGAGATCCCTTTTTTAGGTCATCTCAGCGCTCCTTTCAGCTACTACCTTTTTGTAAACAACCCAAGAAGCCTGCTGCTGCTACCAAGACAGCATGAAGGGGCAGCCCCCGATCCGGGACCAGATCTAGTAGGGGCAGACTTTCTCTCTTTGTCCAGGCTTGGATTAAGAGACGTTCAGGATCCCTGGACACTAGAAATCGTGTCTCAAGGGTATCAGTTGGAGTTCAAAAATTCCTTCCCCAGGAGAAGGTTTCTTCTTTCACGATTATCTGTCGACCAGATAAAAAGAAAGGCGTTCTTACGCTGTGTAGGAGATCTCTCCCTCATGGGAGTAATATGCCCCGTTCCAATTCAGGAACAGGGGCAGGGGTTTTACTCAAATCTCTTTGTAGTTCCCAAAAAAGAGGGAACATTTTGACCCATTTTAGATCTCAAAAGTTTAAACAAGTTTCTCAGAGTTACATCCTTCAAGATGGAAACTATTCAGACCATTCTTCCATTTATCCAGGAGGGTCAATATGACTACCGTGGATCTAAAGGATGCATATCTTCATATCCCTATACACAGGGATCATCACAAGTTCCTGAGGTTTGCCTTCCTAGACAAACATTTTCAGTTTGTGGCCCAAAATTTTCACAAAGGTTTTCACAAAGGTTCTGGGATCTCTGCTGGACCTTGGGGCATATTGCTGTGGCGACTTATCTGGACGATATTCTGATCCAGGCGTCGACTTATCAGCTAGCAAAGTCCCATACCGACATTGTTCTGTCCTTTCTAAGGACTCACGGGTAGAAGGTGAATCTCGAGAAAAGTTCACTAGTTCCACAGACAATGGTGCCCTTCCTGGGAACTCTAATCGACTCTCTATCCATGAAGATTTTTTTGACGGAAGTCAGAAAGTTAAAAATTCTGAACACATGCCGATCCCTTCAGTCCAATCCTCAGCCGTCAGTGGCTCAGTGCATCGAGGTAATTGGCTTAATGCTGGCAGCAATGGACATCATTCCGTTTGCACGTTTTCATCTTAGACCTCTACAACTGAACATGCTCAGACAGTGGAATGTAGATTATGCAAATTTGTCTCCTCAAATAGATCTAGATCAGGAGACAAGGGACTCTCTTCTGTGGTGGTTGTCGCTGGATCATCTGTCCCAGGGGACATGCTTCCGCAGACCCTCATGGGAAATGGTGACAACGGATGCCAGTCTGATAGGATGGGGAGCAGTCTGGAATTCCTTGAAAGCTCAAGGTGTATGGACTCGATCGGAGTCTCTACTTCCCATCAACATTCTGGAGTTGAGAGCAATATTCAATGCGCTTCTGGCTTGGCCTCATTTGGCTTCGACCAAATTCATCAGATTCCAGTCGGACAACATCACGACTGTGGCCTACATAAATCATCAGGGAGGAACAAGGAGTTCCTTAGCGATGGCAGAAGTGACCAGGACAATTCAGTGGGCGGAGACTCACTTTTGTTATCTGTCAGCAATCCACATCCCAGGAGTGGACAATTGGGAGGCGGACTTTTTGAGCAGACAGACGTTTCATCCGGGGGAATGGGAACTCCATCCGGAAGTATTTGCCAGCCTGATTCTTAGATGGGGCAGGCCGGAGCTGGATCTCATGTCGTCGCGTCAGAATGCCAAGCTCCCGAGATACGGATCCAGGTCCAGGGATCCTCAGGCCGAACTGATAGATGCCTTGGCAGTGCCTTGGTCGTTCAACCTAGCTTGTGTGTTCCCGCCATTTGCTCTCCTTCCCCGGGTGATTGCTCGAGTCAAACAGGACTTGGTATGCCGATCTGGTGGACATGTCCTCTCTGCCGCCGTGGAAGCTTCCATTGAGACAGGACCTTCTCATTCAGGGTCCCTTCCATCATCCGAATCTAGCTTCTCTGCAGCTGACTGCTTGGAGATTGAACGCTTGATTTTATCTAAGCGAGAGTTCTCTGATTCTGTCATTGATACCTTGATCCAGGCTCGTAAGCCTGTTGCTAGAAAGATTTACGATAAGATATGGCATAAAGATCTTTCTTGGTGCGAATCCAAGGGCTACTCATGGAGTAGGGTTAGGATTCCTAGGATTTTGTCCTTTCTCCAAGCAGGATTGGAGAAAGGGTTGTCAGCAAGTTCCTTAAAGGGACAGATTTCTGCTTTGTCTATTTTGCTACACAAGCGTCTGGCAGATGTTCCAGATGTTCAATCCTTTTGTTAGGCTCTGACTAAAATCAGGCCTGTGTTTAGACCAATTGCTCCTCCTTGGAGTTTGAATTTAGTTCTTAATGTTCTTCAAGGGGTTCCGTTTGAAGTTGTTATCTTGGAAAGTTTTATTTTTAGTTGCTATTTCTTCTGCTCGCAGAGTTTCTGAGCTTTCAGCATTACAATGTGATTCTCCTTATCTTATTTTCCATGCAGATAAGGTAGTGTTGCGTACCAAACCTGGTTTTCTTCCTAAGGTTGTTTCAAACAAAAATATTAATCAGGAAATTGTTGTTCCTTCCTTGTGTCCTAACCCTTCTTCTAAGAAGGAGCGAATGTTACATGATTTGGTCCGTGCCTTGAAGTTTTACTTACAGGCAACTAAGGAGTTTCGTCAATCTTCTTCCCTGTTTGTTTGTTTTCTGGGAAGCGTAGGGGTCAAAAAGCTACGGCTACCTCTTTCTTTTTGGCTGAAGAGTATCATTCGTTTTGCATATGAGACTGCTGGACAGCAGCCTCCTGAACGTATTACGGCTCATTCCACTAGGGCTATGGCTTCCTCATGGGCATTTAAACATGATGCTTCTGTGGAACAGATTTGCAAAACTGCGACTTGGTCTTCTCTTCACACTTTTTCAAAATTTTGCAAATTTGATACTTTTGCCTCGTCCTAGGCTGTTTTTGAGAGGAAAGTTCTTCAAGCAGTGGTGCCTTCCGTTTAGGTTCCTTGTCTTGTCCCTCCCGTTTCATCCGTGTCCTATTGCTTTGGTATTGTATCCCACAAGTAAGGATGAAATCTGTGGACTCATCGTATCTTGTAAAAGAAAAGGGAAATTTATTCTTACCTGATAAATTTGTTTCTTTTACGATATGATGAGTCCACGGCCCTCCCTGTTTTTATGTGACAGGTCTTTATTTTTGTTAAACTTCAGTCACCTCTGCTTTTTGGCTTTTCCTTTCTCTTCCTAACTTCAGTCGAATGACTGGGTTGGGAGGGAAGGGAGGAGCTATTTATGCAGCTCTGCTGTGGAGCTCTTTGCCTCCTCCTGCTGACCAGGAGGCGATATCCCACAAGTAAGGATGAAATCCGTGGACTCATCGTATCGTAAAAGAAACAAATTTATCAGGTAAGAATAAATTTCCCTTTTTCAAAATTATATTTCAGGAAAATAGTCAAATAAAGTATATTGCAATGTTAATTAAACATTTTGGGCCAGATTACAATTGGAGCGCAAACATTTGTGCTCAGGTTTTCACGATCGTTTGCGCGCAGGTTAAATTACGCTCATATTACGAGCTGAGCACAATCGCAATTTACACTATCATGATTACTGTGACTTCAGAGCTGTGGTTAACTGTTTTGTGAAACATAAGTGATGCAAAACACATCACAAATACATTGCAAAGTACACTTACACTCATAATTACACTATAATACAATATTTTTTTATTTTTAAATTGCAAAAAAAAGTTGTGTGTTCAAAGATATGAGGTCTTGGGTGTTCAAAAAAAACAGGCAAAGTACTTTAACATTGAGATACATACTTTTACATCTCAAGATATGTATATATAAATGTCTATATATGTGTACATATGTATTTATATGTGTATATATGTATTCACAGACATATATACACATATAACCACATACACACATTGGAGCCCTTTGCATTATGCAATATTCATATTTAATAAAGGTTTTAACTATGTATTTCCTGTAAATATTTCACATTCCAATGTTTTGCACAAAGCAGAAGGTTATGTATTTTTAAATAGCTATTCCTATATATATCTGTATATATCTATACCTATATGTAATCATGTAAAGATATAGGTATAGATAGATATTGTACCAAAATACCATGAGATATACTGTAAGTAGACAAATGCATTTATGAATAAATATAACATATTTTTCTATGTGAAGAACTTTGGATTGTGAAATATTCATATTTTCATGTCGGGTTAGCGCACATTAGAACATGCGATCGGGTTTGCGCATATGAGAACATGTGGTCGGGTTTGCGCGCAGGTAGGCTTCTGTGGGGGAAGAGGTTATTGTTTGCACAATAGTCTAACTGTGCTAGAAGTAAGCTGTTTTTGTCGGGTTAGTGTGAGAGCGAAGAGTTTTTACTTTCAACTCATAATACCAGCGCAACCTGACGAGCGCAAAAAGTTTACTTTTAGCACAATTTGCGCTCTAGCATACAAGCTAAATATCGCTCCACTTGTAATCTAGCCCTTTATTTGGAATTGGTTTCCAAAATGATGTGTTGCAGATAGAAAGAGGAACATTTAAATGTGTTTTGCATGGAAAAAAGTTAACTTAAAGGGACAGTCTACAATAGAATTTTATTGTTTTAAAATATTGATAATCCCTTTATTACCCATTCCCCAGTTTTTCACAACCAACTCGGTTATATTAATACACTTTTTACCTCTGTGATTGCAATATATCTAAGCATCTTCTGACAGCCCCCTGATCACATGACTTTTTATTATCTATTGACTTGCATTTAGTACTGCGTTTTGCTAACTCTTAAATAACTCCACAGTTGTTAGCACAATGTTACCTATATGGCCCACATGAACTATCAGTCTCCTGTTGTGAAAAGCAAATAAAAAGCATATGATAAGAGGCTGTCTGTAGTTGCTTAGAAACAGGGAGAAATTTAGAGGTTTAAAGTGAAGGTCAATTTTGATTAATTAGTGCCCGGTTTTTAATAATCCTATTAAAAACAAGGGCACTTTAATTCATCAAAATTGACATTTCACTCTTTTTCTTCAAAAACGTACCTTTTCATTCTGGCAGCCGCTCCAGCGATTCCCACGGCCGTCAGAAGCCTCTGCAGACATCAGAAATGACGAATCCGGCTTCCTCCAATCATGGCTTCCCCCCGGGGGAATCTTGGCCTGATGCAACGCTGTGATGGGAGGAAGCTGGATTCGTCATTTTGGACCCGCGAAGATGGCTTGTGACGGGCGGAGGAAGTGCTGGAGCAGCTTCAAGGATTAAAAGGTAAGTTTTTGAAGAAAACGAGTGAAATGTCAATTTTGATGAATTAAAGTGCCCTTGTTTTTAATAGGATTATTAAAAACCGGGCACTAATTCATCAAAATTGACCTTCACTTTAAATGTTATAAAGTATATTAATATATCAATGTTGGTTGTGCAAAGCTGATGAATGAGTAGTAAAAGGATTATCTATCTTTGTAAACCATAACAATTTTAGTGTAGACTGACCCTTAAAAGTGTTTTAATCGAATATATGCTTTGCCATTGTCATGACAACATGAGTTTAATAAAAATAATTTCAACTTAAAGTGTTTTAATTGGTCATGAAGCTATTACATTATGTGCATATTTTTGCACAAAACATCACAAGGGTCAGATTCTTAAGTATTATTTCCACAACTGTAACTGCTGACTTCAACAAAGGATACCAAGAAAATTAAGTAAATTTGATATTAGAAGCAAGTTGAAAAGCCTCTTAAAATGTCATGCTGTATCCAAACCATTAAAGTTTAGTTTTGACTTTCATGTCCCTTTAAAGGGACACTAAACCTTAAAAAAATCTTTCATAATTCAGGTAGAGAATACAATTTTAAGCAACATTCTAATTTACTTCTATTATCTAATTTGCTTCATTCTTTAAATATCCTGTGTTGAAGAAATAGCAATGCACATGGTTGAGCC
This sequence comes from Bombina bombina, assembly GCF_027579735.1. Lineage (NCBI taxonomy): Eukaryota > Metazoa > Chordata > Amphibia > Anura > Bombinatoridae > Bombina > Bombina bombina. The sequence continues at coordinate 338,010,694 of NC_069505.1, forward strand.
AATCACGCAAGGCATCTATGTGCAGCAACCAATCAGTAGCTACTGAGCCTATCTAGATATGCTTTTCAGCAAATGATATCAAGAGAATGAAGCAAATTAGATAATAGAAGTAAATTAGAAAGTTGTTTAAAACTGCATGCTCTTTATAAATCACGAAAGAAAAAAATTTAGGTTTCATGACCCTTTAACTAGATGTTCTCCATTTTATCTGTTATTTTGCACTCTCTCCATATTCTTTCTCTTAATGGTAGCTTCAGTTACTTTATGCTGAATATTAGGAAGTACTGTTTGTAAAGGGACAGTCAACTCCAAAATGTTTATTGTTTAAAAAGATAGATAATACCTTTATTATCCATTCCCCAGTTTTGAATAACCAACATGTTTATATTAATAATTAACCTCAGTGATTACCTTGTATCTAAGCCTCTGTAAACTGCCCCCTGATCACATGACTTTTTATCTATTGACTTCCATTTTAGCTAATTAGTGCTGTGTCCTTTACAACTCCACAGTGCATATGGCTCACATGAACTAGCAGTCTCCTGTTGTGAAAAACTAATAAAAAAAAAAGCAAGTGATAAGAGGCTGTCTTTAGTGGCTTAGAAACAGACAGAAATTTAGAGGTATAGATGTTATAAAGTATATTAATATAACAATGTTGGTTGTGCAAAGCTTGGGAATGGGTAGTAAAGGCGTTATCTATCTTTATAATCAATAACAATTTTGGTGTTGACTGTCCCTTGAATTATATTTTTTTATTTATATTCTTTTTAATAATTTCTTTGTGTTACACCTTATCTGCCCTTTTTGCATACCATATCTAATTTAATATATATTTTTTTTTCAATAGGAAAATCCCTCCAGCATCTAGCAGTTCATCAGCACATGCTCCACACCGGACCAGCACAAATTCAACGTCTGTGTCGCACAGCGTCAACAACACTGGTTTTCTCTCACCCAGCACAGTAACCTCTCCTTCTGCATCAGCCACCTCGCCCTGTGCATCTCTTGACAAAGTGTTGTCGTATGGAACTACTCTAAACACTCATCCCACAGCTTTGGGTGCAATGGACCCAGTCAGTAGTATGCAATCCAGACAAGTGTCTTCTTCCCCAAGCACTCCGTCAGTGCTGTCCTCAGTACCTTCCCCTCAGTCCAACAAACCTCAGAAGTTAAAATCCAGCAAGTCGCTGAAACCTAAGGAATCCCCCTCCAGCAGCGTCAACTGCAACAGCAGCAGCGGAGGCTCAGGAAAGAAATGGAAAAACAGCTCCCCATCCCAGCTGCTAGCACACCCTTCTTCTCATTCCACAGAGTCTTTAAGGAAAAACTGTGTGACGAACTCTGGGGCTTACCACTCTCCTTCGATGACTTTGTCCCACAGCAGTTCGCACAATATTGGCCTCAATTTTGTGAACAATAAGTCAAACTCTGTCAGTCTTAAAAACGACCAATCAGGGAGGGGTCCGCCCACAGGAAACCCTGCGGAGTCCATAAAAAGAATGAGCGTAATGATGAACAATAGTGACTCGACGTTGTCACTAGGGCCATTTGTTCATCAGACTGGCGAGCAGACTGTCAACTCGCACAACAGTTACCCCCACTCAAACTCTTCCCTAGACAAGTTGATAGGGAAGAAACGTAAATGCCCAGCCGGCTCGAGCAGTATAACCAACAACAGCAAATCCAGTAAGGTTGCCAAATTGCCACCTGTGAATAATGTTCACACGAAACACAACAGCGTAATTCCAGGAACCCAGGCGTTGACAAATAACTCTATTCGCCATCAGGTAAGATTTTCTTGAGCATTTAATGAAGCCAGATATTGAATTTAGGGTTGCTGTACAATTTGGGTTATAAAGCAAAACAAAAATGAGCTATTGACCAATAAAATATGGTTGGAATGTAAAATCAGTGCAAAATATATACAAGTATATTGGGACTACATATTCAAACATAGCATTTTAAGTAACTTTTTAATATTAATAGGCTAATTTTTTAATTTTTGTTTACTAATTCTTAGATTACCATCTTTGGGATGGCAAAGAGTTTAACCTTTTCGCTGCTAAGACTTTTTTCACCCCAGTGCTGAGCCAGTTTTAAGTTTCTTTCTACCTAGATTTAAACCCTATTGTAAATCAAATTTCAATGAGTGACCCACACAAATGATATATTGTTTTGTTTTTGTCAGCAAGTCCAACAGATGCACAATATATCATCATTACATTTATAATGTATGGCATGTGAGATAGTGACCACTGCTGTTACTGTAACCACCTTACTAAATTGTCATCAAGAGTAGCCGCATGTAAAATAGAAGCTTTTGAGGGTTATAATATAGATTAGAGAGGCCCCATTGTTCATTATAGAAATAAAAGTACTTTTTTTTCTTGCAAGGAGTTTACTGTTATCACAGTGATCACCTGACTATACAAATACAATTCATATATTTTTTTAACCCCTTAAAGGGACATTAAACCCAAAAATTTTCATTCATGATTCAGAAAGAGAATGCAACTTTAAACACCATTCCAATTTATTTCTATTATCTAATTTGCTTCATTCTCTAGATATCCTTTGTTGAAGAAATAGCAGTGCACATGAGTGAGCCAATCACACGAGGCATCTATGTGAAGCCACCAATCAGCAGCTACTGAGCCTATCTAGATATGCTTTTCAGCAAAGGATATCAAAAGAATGAAGCAAATTAGACAACAGAAGTAAATTAGAAAGTTGTTTAAAATTGCATGATCTTTCTAAATTGTGAAAGAAAAAATTTGGGTTTCATGTCCCTTTAAGGACAAGACCATTTTTTCTTACATGATTCAGATAGAGCATGCAATTTTAAACAACTTTCTAATTTACTTCTATTATCAATTTTTCTTCATTCTCTTGCTATCTTTATTTGAAAAAGAAGGCATCTAAGCTAAGGAGCCAGCAAATTGTTGGTTCAGACCATGGACAGCACTTGTTTATTGGTGCTGTCCAATCAGCAAGGACAACCCAGGTTGTTCACCAAAAATGGGCCAGCATCTAAACTTACATTCTTGCTTAAAATTGCATGCTCTATCTGAATCACGAAATAAAAAATTTGGGTTCAGTGTCCCTTTAAGGACCAGGGCTATTTTTACATTTCTGCGGTGTTTGTGTTTAGCTGTAATTTTCCTCTTACTCATTTACTGTACCCACACATATTATATACCGTTTTTCTCGCCATTAAATGGACTTTCTAAAGATATCATTATTTTTATCATATCTTATAATTTACTATTAATTTGTTTTTTATAAAATATGATGAAACACACTTTTCCTAACTTTGACCACCAAAATCTGTTACACATCTACAACTACCAAAAAACACCTATGCTAAATAGTTTCAAAATTTTGTCCTGAGTTTAGAAATACCCAATGTTTACATGTTCTTTGCTTTTTTGCAAGTTATAGGGCAATAAGTACAAGTAGCACTTTGATATTTCCAAACCGTTTTTTTTTCTCAAAATTATCGATAGTTACTGATATCTGTCAGGAATCCCTGAATAACCCTTCACATGTATATATTTTTTTTTAGTAGACAACTCAAAGTATTGATCTAGGCCCATTTTGGTATATTTCATGCCACCATTTCACTGCCAAATGAAAATAAAAAATGTTTTCATTTTTTTCACAAACGTTTTCACAAACTAGCTTTCTCACTGAAATTATTTACAAACAGCTTGTGCAATTATGGCACAAATGGTTGTAAATGCTTCTCTGGGATCCCCAGAAATAGCAGACATATATGGCTTTGGCTTTGCTTTTTGGAATATAGTGAAGTAGAGAACCCAAAGTATTGATCTAGGCCCGTTTTGGTATATTTCATGCCACCATTTCACCGCCAAATGCGATCAAATTAAAAAAAAAAAGTTCACTTTTTTCACAATTTTAGATTTTTTACTGAAATTATTTACAAACAGTTAGTGCAATCATGGCACAAATGGTTGTAAATGCTTCTCTGGGATCCCCTTTGTTCAGAAATAGCAGACATATATGGCTTTGGTGTTGCTTTTTGGTAATTAGAAGGCTGCTAAATGCCGCTGCGCACCACACGTGTATTATGCCCAGCAGTGAAGGGGTTAATTAGGGAGCTTGTAGGGTTAATTTTAGCATTAGTGTAGAGATCATCCTCCCACCTGACACATCCCACCCCCTGATCCCTCCCAAACAGCTCTCTTCCCTCCCCCACCCCACAATTGTCTCCGCCATCTTAAGTACTGGCAGAAAGTCTGCCAGTACTAAAATAAAAGGGTATTTTTTAGAGCTTCAACAACTAATCGTCATAATCGATAATAATAGATTATGAAAATAGTTGTCAACGAATCTCATAATCGATTAGTTGTTTTGCAATTAGTTGGTCTGTGCACAACACCAGCTGCTTCACTCCAATGAGCTCCTGCACATGGTATTGTGTTTTATGGTTAGGTCCTTAACCTAAAGGATGTCTACAGACGTCTACTTTTCACTTTTTCAGGACAGTATACGTTTACAACTACCCCTGGCTTATGTGCAACCCAGATATAATAGGAGTCATTTGGATTGTTTATATTAAATCTGGTGATTTGGAACTATGCTTTTCATGATATAGTGCCAAGCTTGTTGTTTACACCTTGCCCCCCCCTAGATTGATGGGAGTTATTTAAATTGATGTGCACTATTATCTGTTTGCACAATTATTAGCGTATTGCTTGCTATTGCTGATTATATGTACTGTATAAATAAATGTGTAAGGCTTTGTCCTGTTATTGATATACAGTCCTTAGCGCTTTTGATTTTGTTTTTTATTGTTTTTTTATATTTTTAATAAATTGTGATACTATGTACCAGATTCAACCTTTATAAGTATATATCCGTTATTTTTAGAGCGGACTAGATATTTCCCCTAACCTTATAGCTGGTTATTTACCATTGCATATAGATATTCAAGATATTTTTATGTTAGAATGAAGTCAAGGGTTAGTTTATTGAGAGGCCCCTTGCCAAGGTAGGAAACACTTAGCATTGGTGAAGAGCTAATAAAGATAAATATCCCACTTTGGTGAAATTGGCAAAACCCTACTTATACACCTCAACAGCCTTTTCTCTGCTGCAGGAAATATAGCTGCAAACAGAGAACCAGCTTAGCCAGAAGCATATGGACATGTTGAGATTTTTGCATTTCAATGCAAAGTTTCTGAAAGAGTGAATAACAGAATGTTATTAACAGTGATAGTCTAACTCTTTCTAGTTCTACCAATTTTCAAACAGTTTGTGGTTTTGTTTTGTTTAATTATAAAACTGTGCTCTGCTGCTTAAAAATTGAAGAAACAGTTGTGTTAATGTAAAGTTTTAGTCTGAAGTTTATATTTGTAACACTCATGTGGATTTTATTTAAAACATAGAAAACTATTATTGATTCTCTTTTTATCCGATTAGTCGATTAATCAAGAAAATAATCGGCCGATTAATCGATAATGAAAATAATCGTTAGTTGCAGCCCTAGTATTTTTATTTTTAAATTTAAAAAAAAGTTATATATATATATATATATATATATATTCTGCCTTGTAGGATCCCACCTTAGCTCCCCACCTCCCTGATCCCCCCCAAACAGCTCTCTAAGCCTCCCCCCTCGACCTATTGGCCTCCATCTTAGGTACTGGCAGCTGTCTGCCAGTACCCATTTTCCTAACAAATTTGCCCTTTTTTATATAAAAATATAATCCCCCATTTTCTGATGTGTAGCTTCCCCCTCAATACCCTACTCCCCCTTCCGGATCCCATTCCAAAAAAATGTTCCAACTCCCTTTCCCCCTCTTCCTCCTTGGCTTATACGACAAGTGCACACACGCTCCCGAGCCCTGCCCCCCCCCCCCCCCCCCCCGTGCCTCCTCACAGGATCACGGATAGGATCCGGATGTTGCACCGGTGATAGGCCGCCCACCCGCCTCCCTGCTAAGGCTCCCACCCACCAACGATTGGCACCACTGCTGACCAATGCAGAGAGGGCCACAGAGTAACTCTGCAAATCTATTTCTGCAGAAATAGCGCAATCTCGCAATTTTGAGCGAGATCGCAGCAGAGAGAAGCCCAGGACTGCAGCGACCAACAGGGTACTTAAGGGCATAACGACCAACGTCATACAGGGTACGACGTTGGTCATTAAGGAGTTAATAGAGGAACTTGTCTACTAGATAATAAACATTATTAAGTGTCTCCTCACATGTCCAATTTTTTTTTTAAAACCCATATAATGAGCCATTCCCAAGCAAATCCCTGTGTGTTTTTTTTCTACTTTATTTTTAAAAGATTATGTTGTGTGGTGCTGCGCCAAGACCAAGATCATTTGAAAGAGCAGGCAATTTCTCCAACATAGGTGTGTCCGGTCCACGGCGTCATCCTTACTTGTGGGATATTCTCTTCCCCAACAGGAAATGGCAAAGAGCCCAGCAAAGCTGGTCACATGATCCCTCCTAGGCTCCGCCTTCCCCAGTCATTCTCTTTGCCGTTGTACAGGCAACATCTCCACGGAGATGGCTTAGAGTTTTTTAGTGTTTAACTGTAGTTTTTATTATTCAATCAAGAGTTTGTTATTTTAAAATAGTGCTGGTATGTACTATTTACTCTGAAACAGAAAAGAGATGAAGATTTCTGTTTGTAAGAGGAAAATGATTTTAGCAACCGTTACTAAAATCGATGGCTGTTTCCACACAGGACTGTTGAGAGGAATTAACTTCAGTTGGGGGAACAGTGAGCAGACTTTTGCTGCTTGAGGTATGAAACATTCTAACAAGACGATGTAATGCTGGAAGCTGTCATTTTCCCTATGGGATACGGTAAGCCATTTTTATTACAGACAGAAAAAAAAGGGCTTCACAAGGGCTTTTTAAGACTGTAGACATTTTCTGGGCTAAATCGATTTATATATAAACATATTTTATACTCCATAGCCTTGAGGAATTATTTTAATCTTGGGAATTTTGTAAAATAACCGGCAGGCACTGTATTGGACACCTTATTCTCTAGGGGCTTTCCCTAATCATAGGCAGAGTCTCATTTTCGCGCCTGTATTGCGCACTTGTTTTTGAGAAGCATGACATGCAGATGCATGTGTGAGGAGCTCTGATACATAGAAAAGACTTTCTGAAGGCGTCATTTGGTATCGTATTCCCCTTTGGGCTTGGTTGGGTCTCAGCAAAGCAGATACCAGGGACTGTAAAGGGGTTAAATATAAAAACGGCTCCGGTTCCGTTATTTTAAGGGTTAAAGCTTCCAAATTTGGTGTGCAATACTTTTAAGGCTTTAAGACACTGGTGAAATTTTGGTGAATTTTGAACAATTCCTTCATACTTTTTCGCAATTGCAGTAATAAAGTGTGTTCAGTTTAAAATTTAAAGTGACAGTAACGGTTTTATTTTAAAACGTTTTTTGTACTTTATTATCAAGTTTATGCCTGTTTAACATGTCTGAACTACCAGATAGACTGTGTTCTGAATGTGGGGAAGCCAAGGTTCCTTCTCATTTAAATAGATGTGATTTATGTGACACAAAATTTAGAGAAAATGATGCCCAAGATGATTCCTCAAGTGAGGGGAGTAAGCATGGTACTGCATCATCCCCTCCTGCGTCTACACCAGTCTTGCCCACACAGGAGGCCCCTAGTACATCTAGCGCGCCAATACTCCTTACTATGCAACAATTAACCGCTGTAATGGATAATTCTATCAAAAACATTTTAGCCAAAATGCCCACTTATCAGCGAAAGCGCGACTGCTCTGTTTTAGAAAATACTGAAGAGCATGAGGACGCTGATGATATTGGTTCTGAAGTGCCCCTACACCAGTCTGAGGGGGCCAGGGAGGTTTTGTCTAAGGGAGAAATTTCAGATTCAGGGAAAATTTCTCAACAAGCTGAACCTGATGTGATTACATTTAAATTTAAATTGGAACATCTCCGCGCTCTGCTTAAGGAGGTGTTATCCACTCTGGATGATTGTGAGAATTTGGTCATTCCAGAGAAACTATGTAAAATGGACAAGTTCCTAGAGGTCCCGGGGCCCCCCGAAGCTTTTCCTATACCAAAGCGGGTGGCGGACATTGTAATAAAGAATGGGAAAGGCCCGGTATACCTTTCGTCCCTCCCCCCATATTTAAAAAATTGTTTCCTATGGTCGACCCCAGAAAGGACTTATGGCAGACAGTCCCCAAGGTCGAGGGGGGCGGTTTCTACTCTAAACAAACGCACCACTATACCCATAGAAGATAGTTGTGCTTTCAAAGATCCTATGGATAAAAAATTAGAAGGTTTGCTTAAAAAGATGTTTGTTCACAGCAAGGTTACCTTCTACAACCAATTTCATGCATTGTTCCTGTCACTACAGCCGCGTGTTTCTGGTTCGATGAGCTAGAAAAGGCGATCAATAATAATTCTTCTTCTTATGAGGAGATTATGGACAGAATTCGTGCTCTCAAATTGGCTAATTCTTTCACCCTAGACGCCACTTTGCAATTGGCTAGGTTAGCGGCGAAAAATTCTGGGTTTGCTATTGTGGCGCGCAGAGCGCTTTGGTTAAAATCTTGGTCAGCGGATGCGTCCTCCAAGAACAAATTGCTTAACATTCCTTTCAAGGGGAAAACGCTGTTTGGCCCTGACTTGAAAGAGATTATCTCTGATATCACTGGGGGCAAGGGCCACGCCCTTCCTCAGGATAGGTCTTTCAAGGCCAAAAATAAACCTAATTTTCGTCCCTTTCGCAGAAACGGACCAGCCCCAAGTGCTACGTCCTCTAAGCAAGAGGGTAATACTTCTCAAGCCAAGCCAGCCTGGAGACCAATGCAAGGCTGGAACAAAGGAAAGCAGGCCAAGAAACCTGCCACTGCTACCAAGACAGCATGAGATGTTGGCCCCCGATCCGGGACCGGATCTGGTGGGGGGCAGACTCTCTCTCTTCGCTCAGGCTTGGGCAAGAGATGTTCTGGATCCTTGGGCGCTAGAAATAGTCTCCCAAGGTTATCTTCTGGAATTCAAGGGGCTTCCCCCAAGGGGGAGGTTCCACAGGTCTCAATTGTCTTCAGACCACTTAAAAAAACAGGCATTCTTGCATTGTGTAGAAGACCTGTTAAAAATGGGAGTGATTCATCCTGTTCCATTAGGAGAACAAGGGATGTGGTTCTACTCCAATCTGTTCGTAGTTCCCAAAAAAGAGGGAACGTTCAGACCAATCTTAGATCTCAAGATCCTAAACAAGTTTCTCAAGGTTCCATCGTTCAAAATGGAAACCATTCGAACAATTCTTCCTTCCATCTAGGAAGGTCAATTCATGACCACGGTGGATTTAAAGGATGCGTATCTACATATTCCTATCCACAAGGAACATCATCGGTTCCTAAGGTTCGCATTCCTGGACAAGCATTACCAGTTTGTGGCACTTCCGTTCGGATTAGCCACTGCTCCAAGGATTTTCACAAAGGTACTAGGGTCCCTTCTAGCGGTACTAAGACCAAGGGGCATTGCAGTAGTACCTTACTTGGACGACATTCTGATTCAAGCGTCGTCCCTTCCTCAAGCAAAGGCTCACACGGACATTGTCCTGGCCTTTCTCAGATCTCACGGATGGAAAGTGAACGTAGAAAAGAGTTCTCTATCTCCGTCAACAAGGGTTCCCTTCTTGGGAACAATAATAGACTCCTTAGAAATGAGGATTTTTCTGACAGAGGCCAGAAAAACAAAACTTCTAAACTCTTGTCAAATACTTCATTCTGTTCCTCTTCCTTCCATAGCGCAGTGCATGGAAGTAATAGGTTTGATGGTAGCGGCAATGGACATAGTTCCTTTTGCGCGCATTCATCTAAGACCATTACAACTGTGCATGCTCAGTCAGTGGAATGGGGACTATACAGACTTGTCTCCGACGATACAAGTAAATCAGAGGACCAGAGATTCACTCCGTTGGTGGCTGTCCCTGGACAACCTGTCACAGGGGATGAGCTTCCGCAGACCAGAGTGGGTCATTGTCACGACCGACGCCAGTCTGGTGGGCTGGGGCGCGGTCTGGGGACCCCTGAAAGCTCAGGGTCTTTGGTCTCGGGAAGAATCTCTTCTACCGATAAATATTCTGGAACTGAGAGCGATACTCAATGCTCTCAAGGCTTGGCCTCAGCTAGCAAAGGCCAAGTTCATACGGTTTCAATCAGACAACATGACAACTGTTGCG
>NC_069505.1:338025918-338033842 GCF_027579735.1 Bombina bombina
CAAGTGGAAGCCACAGCTCTAGTAGAATGAGCTGTAATTCTTTCAGGGGGCTGCTGTCCAGCAGTCTCATAAGCTAAACGAATTATGCTACGAAGCCAAAAAGAAAGAGAGGTAGCGGAAGCTTTTTGACCTCTCCTCTGCCCAGAGTAAATGACAAACAGAGAAGAAGTTTGTCGGTATTCCTTAGTAGCCTGCAAGTAAAATTTTAGAGCCCGGACTACATCCAGTTGTGCAGTAGACGTTCAAAGAAGGATTTGGGCAATAAAGAAGGAACAACAATCTCTTGATTGATATTCCTGTTAGTACTACCTTAGGTAAGAACCAGGTTTAGTACGCAGGAATACCTTATCCGAATGAAAAATCAAATAAGGAGAATCACAATGGTAATGCTGATAATTTCAGAGACTCTTCGAGCCGAGGAAATAGCCATTAAAATAGAACTTTCCAAGATAACAACTTTATATCAATGGAATGAAGGGGTTCAAAACGGAACGCCCTGTAAAACATTAAGAACAAGGTTTAAACTCATGGTGAGCAACAGTTTTAAAACACAGGCTTAATCCTGGCCAAAGCCTGACAAAAAGCCTGGACGGTCAGGAACTCTGACAGAACGTTTGTGTAACAGAATGGACCAGAGCTGAGATCTGTCCCTTTAATGACTAGCAGATAAACCCTTTCTAAACCTTCTTGTAGAAAAAGACAATATCCTAGGAATCCTAACCTTACTCCAAGAGTAACCTTTGGATTCACACCAATGTAGGTATTTACGCCATATCTTATGGTAAATCTTTCTGGTAACAGGTTTCCTAGCTGTATTAAGGTACTAATACTGACTCAGAAAACCACGTCTTGATAAAATCAAGCGTTCAATTTCCAAGCAGTCAGCTTCAGAGAAGTTAGATTTTGATGTTTGAAGGGGACCCTGTATCAGAAGGTCCTGTTTCAGAGGTAGAGACCAAGGCGGACAGGATGACATGTCCACCAGGTCTGCATACCAAGTCCTGCGTGGCCACGCAGGTGCTATTAGAATCACTGATGCTCTCTCTTGTTTGATTCTGGCTATCAATCGAGGAAGCAACGGGAAGGGTGGAAACACGTAAGCCATCCTGAAGTCCCAAGGTGCTGTCAGAGCATCTATCAGGACTGCTCCTGGATCCCTAGATCTGGACCCGTAACGAGGAAGCTTGGCGTTCTGTCGAGACGCCATGAGATCTATCTCTGGTTTGCCCCAACGTCGAAGTATTTGGGCAAAGACCTCCGGATGAAGTTCCCACTCCCCCGGATGAAAAGTCTGACGACTTAAGAAATCCGCCTCCCAGTTCTCCACTCCCGGGATGTGGATTGCTGACAGGTGGCAAGAGTGAGACTCTGCCCAGCGAATTAATCTTTGATACTTCCATCATAGCTAGGGAGCTTCTTGTCCCTCCCTGATGGTTGATGTAAGCTACAGTCGTGATGTTGTCCGACTGAAACCTGATGAACCCCCGAGTTGTCAACTGGGGCCAAGCCAGGAGGGCATTGAGAACTGCTCTCAATTCCAGAATGTTTATTGGCAGGAGACTCTCCTCCTGACTCCATAGTCCCTGAGCCTTCAGGGAATTCCAGACGGCACCCCCAACCTAGAAGGCTGGCGTCTGTTGTTACAATTGTCCAGTCTGGTCTGCTGAATGGCATCCCCCTGGACAGGTGTGGCCGAGAAAGCCACCATAGAAGAGAATTTCTGGTCTCTTGATCCAGATTCAGAGAAGGGGATAAGTCTGAGTAATCCCCATTCCACTGACCTAGCATGCACAGTTGCAGCGGTCTGAGGTGTAAGCGTGCAAAGGGTACTATGTCCATTGCCGCTACCATTAAGCCGATTACCTCCATACATTGAGCCACTGACGGGTGTTGAATGGAATGAAGAGTGCGGCAAGCACTTTGAAGTCTTGTTAGCCTGTCCTCTGTCAGGTAAATCTTCATTTCTACAGAATCTATAAGAGTCCCCAGGAAGGGAACTCTTGTGAGTGGAACGAGTGAACTTTTCTTTTCATTCACCTTCCATCCATGTGACCTTAGAAATGCCAGCACTAACTCTGTATGAGATTTGGCAGTTTGAAAGCTTGAAGCTTGTATCAGAATGTCGTCTAGGTATGGAGCTACCGAGATTCCCCGCGGTCTTAGTACCGCCAGAAGAGCACCCAGAACCTTTGTGAAGATTCTTGGCGCTGTAGCCAATCCGAATGGAAGAGCCACAAACTGGTAATGCCTGTCTAGGAAGGCAAACCTTAGGTACCGGTAATGATCTTTGTGAATCGGTATGTGCAGGTAAGCATCTTTTAAATCTACAGTGGTCATGTACTGACCCTCTTGGATCATAGGTAAAATTGTCCGAATAGTCTCCATCTTGAACGATGGAACTCTTAGGAATTTGTTTAGGATCTTTAAGTCCAGGATTGGTCTGAAAGTTCCCTCTTTTTTGGGAACCACAAACAGATTTGAGTAAAACCCCTGTCCCTGTTCCGATCGTGGAACTGGATGGATTACTCCCATTAACAAGAGCTCTTGTACGCAGAGTAGAAAAGCCTCTTTCTTTGTCTGGATTGTTGACAATCTTGACAGATGAAATCTCTCTCTTGGAGGAGAGTATTTGAAGTCCAGAAGGTATCCCTGAGATATTATCTCTAGCGCCCAGGGATCCTGAACATCTCTTGCCCAAGCCTGGGCGAAGAGAGAAAGTCTGCCCCCCACTAGATCCGATCCCGGATCGGGGGCCCTCAATTCATGCTGTTTTGGGGGGCAGCAGCAGGTTTCCTAGTCTGCTTGCCCTTGTTCCAGGACTGGTTAGGTTTCCAGCCTTGTCTGTAGCGAGCAACAGCTCCTTCCTGTTTTGGTGCAGAGGAAGTTGATGCTGCTCCTGCTTTGAAATTACGAAAGGAACGAAAACTAGACTGTCTAGTCTTGGCTTTGGCTTTGTCCTGAGGCAGGGCATGGCCTTTACCTCCTGTAATGTCAGCGATAATCTCTTTCAACCCGGGCCCGAATAAGGTCTGCCCTTTGAAAGGTATATTAAGCAATTTAGACTTAGAAGTAACATCAGCTGACCAGGATTTTAGCCACAGCGCCCTGCGTGCCTGAATGGCGAATCCTGAATTCTTCGCCGTAAGTTTAGTAAGATGTACTACGGCCTCCGAAATGAATGAATTAGCTAGTTTAAGGACTCTAAGCCTGTCCGTAATGTCGTCCAGAGTAGCTGAACCAATGTTCTCTTCCAGAGACTCAATCCAGAATGCCGCTGCAGCCGTGATCGGCGCAATGCATGCAAGGGGTTGCAATATAAAACCTTGTTGAACAAACATTTTCTTAAGGTAACCCTCTAACTTTTTATCCATTGGATCTGAAAAAGCACAGCTATCCTCCACCGGGATAGTGGTACGCTTAGCTAAAGTAGAAACTGCTCCCTCTACCTTAGGGACCGTTTGCCATAAGTCCCTTGTGGTGGCGTCTATTGGAAACATTTTTCTAAATATCGGAGGGGGTGAGAACGGCACACCGGGTCTATCCCACTCCTTAGTAACAATTTCAGTAAGTCTCTTAGGTATAGGAAAAACCTCAGTACTCGTCGGTACCGCAAAATATTTATCCAACCTACACATTTTCTCTGGTATTGCAACTGTGTTACAATCATTCAGAGCCGCTTCACACCTCCCCTAGTAATACACAGAGGTTTTCCAGTTTAAATTTAAAATTGAAATATCTGAATCCAGTCTGTTTGGATCAGAACCGTCACCCCACAGAATGAAGTTCTCCGTCCTCATGTTCTGCCACCTGTGACGCAGTGTCTGACATGGCCCCAATATTATCAGCGCACTCTGTTTCTCACCCCAGAGTGATCACGCTTACCTCTTAGTTCTGGTAATTTAGCCAAAACTTCAGTCATAACAGTAGCCATATCCTGTAATGTGATTTGTAATGGGCCGCCCAGCTGTACTCGGCGCTACAATATCACGCACCTCCCTCTGAGCGGGAGATGTAGGTACTGACACGTGAGGCGAGTTAGTCGGCATAACTCTCCCCTCGTTGTTTGGTGAAATTTGTTCAATTTGTACAGATTGATTTTTTATTTAAAGTAGCATCAATACAGTTAGTACATAAATTTCTATTGGGCTCCACTTTGGCATTGCAACAAATGACACAGGTATCATCTTCTGAATCAGACATGTTTAACACACTAGCAAATAAACTTGCAACTTGGAAATACAATTCAAATAGAATAATATTAAAATGTACTGTGCCTTTAAGAAGCACAGAAGATCTATGACAGTTAAAAATTAATAAATTGAAACAGTTATAGTCTCAATCCTTGTAAACAACACAACTTTAGCAAAGGTTTAATCCCATTAGCAAAGATAACAATTTCTGAAAGCAGGAAACAAATTACAGAATAAACGTTTTTATCTCAGTCAAACTATAATTCTCACAGCTCTGCTGAGAGAAATTACCTCCCTCAAAATAAGTTTTAAAGACCCCTGAGCTCTGTAGAGATGAACCGGATCATGCAGGGAATACAATGAGTTGCTGACTGAAATATTTGATGCATAGTAAAAGCGCCCCTCCCCCACACACACAGCAGTGAGGGAGAACAGAAACTGACAGAAAAAAACAGATTTAAGCAACTGCCAAGTGGAAAAATAGTGCCCAAACATTTATTCACTCAGTACCTCAGTAAATGAAAACGATTTTACATTCCAGCAAAAACGTTAAACATAATCTCTAGTTATTAAACAGCTTTATGTCTTTCTTACAGTGTAATTCTAGTGAAGTACCATTCTCCCAGAATACTGAAGTGTAAAGTATACATACATGACATTATATCGGTATGGCAGGATTTTCTCATCAATTCCATTGTCAGAAAATAAAAACTGCTACATACCTCTATGCAGATTCATCTGCCCGCTGTCCCCTGATCTGAAGTTTACCTCACTCCTCAGATGGCCGAGAACAGCAATATGATCTTAACTACTCCGGCTAAAATCATAGCAAAACTCTGGTAGATTCTTCCTCAAACTCTGCCAGAGAGGTAATAACACACTCCGGTGCTATTTTAAAATAACAAACTTTTGATTGAAGATATAAAACTAAGTATAATCACCATAGTCCTCTCACACGACCTATCTAGTTGCTGGGTGCAAGAGAATGACTGGGAGTGACGTAGAGGGGAGGAGCTATATGCAGCTCTGCTGGGTGAATCCTCTTGCACTTCCTGTAGGGGAGCAGTTAATATCCCAGAAGTAATGATGACCCGTGGACTGATCACACTTAACAGAAGAAAGAACTAAATTCTTAGTTTTCTAAGTTGTCAATGGAGCTAGAATATGTGTGGTTAACTTGGTAAAAGATTACCATTGTCTAATTTTTTTTATTTATTTTTTATTTAAAGCAGTTTTTATTGCTGTGAACAAACATAACATCAGAAAAAGTAAGAGTTTTGAGGTAAATAGGGACACACAGGTCCCATTACAGTAGTGCAACTACTTGGAGAATTTTTATTAGACATTTGGGTTGGTGTGTATTAGGGAGGTAAACTGAGACTAGAGTATAGGTTACATGGTCTAGTTTGCAGATTAAGACTATGTATCTATCTTGGGAATCTTTCTGCACCTGGATTTGCTCAAAAACTAGTAGTTGGCTCTATTGCCGGTAGTCAGGAGGTAGTCGCCTGGAGTGTCTGATGCAGAGTTATCCTTTGAATTTAGGTGGTGGATCAGCGCCTGTTTGGCAGGCCGCAATTTCCAAGATGACGATTCGCGCCGGAGTCAGGAACTGCGCCAGACTCAGTAGAACTGTCTGTCAGTGGGGCTCGACCCGTGTGGCCACCGGGGGGAACCCTTCGGGATTTTCTTGCAGGGAGCCGAAGCTTCACCTATCCGATCGATCGATCTGCCTTATGGTGACGGGAGACCCCCCACACGGAGGGCCCGCTCCTGAAGTCAGCTGGTTTCGCCGCCTCTGCTCCGAAGCTGATCGTGGGAAAGATAGTGTCCAAGGGCAACAAATGTAACCCCAAATTATGCCTTAGGAAATTTGGCTTTTTTTGGTTGTTTTTTGCTCAAATTGTGCAGAGCGATGTGACTATATGTCCGCTCCTGTTGCTGGCTAGCTCTGCCTTTCCCAAACCGTTGTCTAATTTTTATGACTATGTGTCACTGTTTATATATGATTCCCAGAGGAATTGTATGTCATGAAAAAAGGATAGTTGTCCTAGTTTTAGATAATAAAATCTTAATAGTGGGGATTTGTGTAGATTTCCAATAGCGTGGGATTAATTCATTGGCTGCGTTGAGCATTATTTGGAATAGGTGTTTATTTATTTGAGAAGAGATTTGGCTAGGGTGGTTGAGCAGAACAACTTCTTGGTTAGGAGAGATCTGGGAATGTAGGACTTTATTAATGTGATTAAATATGTTGGACCAGTAATTCTTAAGGGAGAACAATTCCACCATATGTGTAGTAAGTTACCCTCCTGATGGTAACCTCTCCAACAGGCTCCTGAAGATTTTTTTGTAGATATATTTTATCTTAGTTGGGGTCAAATACCACCTCATCAGTATTTTTATATTTGTCTCTTTGGCGTGCGAATAGTGTGCAGAGTGCATTAGTTTATTTTAATCTAAGTGCCCTGTCTTGGGGGATGTATTCATGTTTAATTCTCTATCCCAACCTCTAGTAAATGTGTGGGGGGTTGCAGAAAATAATTTAATAAGATAACCTTATATATAAGATGGATATTGTTTTGTTAATATTTTCTTTAGTTGTGCACATTTTTTTGAACAGGGTGGATGGGCATACTTATTTTTACTGTAACTATTCATAGGTTAAGGTCAAATTTGAGAGTCACTGTAGCGATATTTCTTTCATAAGGTGGTGAGAGTCCACAAGCCATTACTCCTGGCGACTAGGAGGAGGCAAAGATTCAGTTCCCAAAGCTCTAAGAGCACTTAATCCCTTCCACCTCTCTGGTATTCTAGTCTGTTCTACCACTGTGTTGTGTTTGGTAGGAAAGTCCTTCAGGCAGCAGTGTCTGGTAATTAGGTGCCTGCCTTAAAACATTTGTGTCCCGCCAAATTGCTCGTGAACTTAAGACACTTATTTCCAATTCTTTGCAACATCTGATTCATATACATTTGTAAACAGTTGTAGCCATATTATGATACGGACACCCTAGGAGTTTCACAAGGTGTATAGAACCTTGTCAAGTGCATAATACCATTAGTGCAACCTTCAATACACATGGGGAGGTGTAAACCGTTATAGTAAACTCATAGTTTTATAAAAAAGAGTTATTGGTCCGCGCCAACCTAGCCCCTATAAGCCATGATTTAGTTTTTCAAGCAAGTGTTAAACACTTGTCCCAGGCATGAAGGGTTTAACAACCTTGTTTATTACGGTTTTTATAAAAAAAATATTTGTTTTTGTTGTAGATTTCTTATGTCATGATATGTGCATAAAATGGTACTGGTTAAAAAAAAACAACATATGTGTAGGGTTTCCATTTAAAGGGACACCAAAAAATGTATTGTTTAAAAAGATAGATAATCCCTTTATTTACCATTCCCCAGTTTTGCATAACCAACACAGTTATAATAATATACTTTTTACCTCTGTAATTACGTTGTATCTAAGCGTCTGCTGACTGCCCCCTTATTTCAGTTCTTTTGACAGACTTGCATTTCAGGCAATTAGTGCTGACTTTTAAGTAACTCCACATGTGTGAGCACAATGTTATCTATATGAAACACATGAACTAATGCCCTCTAGCTGTGAAGAACTGTCAAATGCATTCAAATGAGAGGCGGCCTTCAAGGTCTAATAAATTAGCATATCAACTAAGAATACCAAGAGTACAAAGCAAAATTGATGATAAAAGTAAATTGGAAAGTTGTTT